>NW_019392742.1:715992-786873 GCF_000648675.2 Cimex lectularius
GAGAGAGAGAGAGAGAGAGAGAGAGCGAGAGAGAGAGAGCGAGAGAGAGAGAGCGAGAGAGAGAGAGAGAGAGAGAGAGAGAGATACATACAAATAGGTAAATGGACTTGAAAATATGAAATGAAATGAGAATGAGAACATTTTAGCCAACAATTTTGGCCGAAATAAAAGCGAGACTATACGGACCAGTATGACGAGAGAGAATTAAATTGGGTTTGACTTCTCTGGCAATCAATTTTATTTAAATATTTAAAAATCAAATTTCAGGATATTCTACGATATCGCTTCGACCAACGAGATTTTTACAAATGATAACTAGCTTATAGATCCATTGAAAGTTCAGTCCTAGGTCTTTCTTGTACAGTTTTATTGGTTTATTATCCAACATGGCGAACCAGCCTGTAATATAATAATGTTTAATGGCTATTACGAGATCGACGGAAGTCATGTACATCAGGGTTTGTGGAAAAAGCGGACGTTTCATCAGTGAAACTCGTACGAGGATTTGTTCGGAAAAAATCATCAGCCAGGCAGCTGACCCCGATCCCATCATCATCACCTTCACCGTCCTAAGCCAAGTAGATTCCGGATTTACCAACGCGAGACGTTACGCTCTCCGGTGACTCGAGTCATTGCTCCTTCATCAACCGAATCGCAGCCTCAAACATAAACGAGAAACGAGAGGAAAAGGAACGTTTTTTTCGTTTTTTCCGAATCAAAACAATAATTTTCGAACGGATTTTCACCACGAAAGGATCTTGAGGAAACTGATTATTTCAATATAAAATTACTGTTCTACCGAAAAATTATACATTTGCAACATAGAGAAATGTTTTAAATCATAGCATCAAGACACGAAATATCAGTTACGTTAGCATGAATAACACAGCTCAAACGAGCTGACTAAGATTGACTATAGACTAATACTTAAAGCATGATGGAAGTACATTTCGGTCTTTCAAGCAGAAATACATGCCATCAATGCTTGTGTCCTGGAAAATCTTAAAAGAAGTTACACTGGCAAAAAAATTCTCATAAGATCTGATAGCCAAGCACCTATCAAAGCACCGGCATGTAAAAGAATTACATCAAAATTAGTCAGTGAATGCACCCAAAATCTCCAAAACCTGGGGAAACACAACAACCTGATGATATCTTGGGTGCCAGGACTCAGGGGAATTTTGCATAATGAGAAAGCAGATAATCTGGCCAGAGGAGGATCTGCCAGACCGTACTAGGCCCCGAACCTCTACTTGGGATAACAAAAACAAATATAGAATCCTCCTTCGCAGAAGGGATCCAAACAAACAACACGAGTAGTGGATAAACTCTAGCGGTGCTAGACATAGTAAACTTATGATGAAACAACCCTCACCAAGACTGGCAAAATCATTGCTGCATTTGGAGAATAGACTCAGAGGAGTAATAGAACTACTAACCGGTCACTGGCATCTGTGAAAACATCTAACATGGGCATATATAACGATGATCCCATTTGCAGATTATGTAATGAGGAGGAGGAAACAGCTACCCATATCATCTTCGAATGCAAAGCAACAGCTCAATGGAGATTCAACCTAACATACGAAAAAACGTAGGGAATCAAATTTCAGCAGCGACAGTCAATAACCTGATACTTCTAAGAAGAAGGATAGAGTCTATTGCACTGAACTAAGGAACTAGGAAGGTACAATAAGCCAAAAGGCTGCAGTGCCTGGGCAGTACAAACCCCACTTCCTTTACCATACCATACCGTACCATTTAAAACTCGTTAAATACACACTAAAACCATATGAAAAATCCATTTTTATATATAAATATTTGGGTATTAGGTAATAGTGATAACGATTTAAAAAGATTTTGCTTATTTAGATTTTTTTTAATTCTGAGACGACTCTTTATGAGGAAAATAGTTTATCTCCTGATAAAGTTTGCAATTGATTTTTTACAATTTTGTAATAAATTAGTGAAAACACGGTTTCAATTAAGTACAAAGCGGGAACAAACGGACCAGGATGTTCAGAGACGACAAGTTGATCTGTGTTCCGGTGAACATTTTTTTATTCATCTAGAAAAAACGTGCACCATATATGGATATATCATGTCGATAAAACATTTAAAGTGGGCATTCTATGACGAGATGAGTGAACGTCTGTGCGACAGCCTGACTACATGGGCATGCTGGTGAAGTCTCCAGCCCGAGACGGTGTAGGTATGCCTTGTAGTTTCCATGACCTGGTAACACTTGTGTGAGCTTATGGTTCTATGGAATTTTAATTTGGTTCCTTTATTTAATTGAGGGTAGATACTTCCAAGTCTGCTTCCCTCCTGTGAGGTACGCCACATCTCTTCCCAGCCGTCAATGGCTATCTGAGTACATCGCATCTTGAAGGTACTCTTGGGATGTTTGCAATACGGCGTTTTCGTCCCTCGGAGCTTCTTTATTGATTTTTCGTTGATTTTTAAAGCAAACAAGAATACTGACTGTCCGTTCGAAAAATAAATTTTTTAATTGGCGTAGATGTTTCGCTTATTTTGCATTTGATCTAATGGGTACCTTTTAGAACTGCCAGAAATTCTGCTTGTTGGAGCATCTTTCCTCAAGACTATACTTTTCATATGCTATTTTCATGTATTGGGTTGTCCGGAAAATAATGCAGGATTTTGGTATTAAACAAAAAAAAAAGAAACTAGTTACTTTAAAGCAATGTTCTTTAATCAAAATAATTTCCCATACNATATCATTTGGAAGAGGATTAATAAGTGTTGACATTCATACAAATGAGTAATCCTGTAAACGTAAACAGAATATTTTATATAGATTTTTTTAAATGAAAACTTAAAATCCTGCATTATTTTCCGGACAACCCAATAGTTACTGTATACAACAGGCGCAACCAACTTTTTCATCTTTCTTGCTGCCATCTGTGTAAATCGTATACGCTTTTTTTTAATTTATGAAGAAAATGGTTTATTATTTTAATCAAATTAATTTTTTACAATTTCGTAATGAATTAATGAAGACACGGTTTCACCTAAGTACAAAGCGGGAACAAACGGGCCGGGATGTTCAGAGATGAAAAGACTGTTGGTCTGTGATCTGGTGAACGTTTTTTTTCATAAAGGTGAAACGAGTTCGGTCGAAACACAGCTTGGATAGGCGGACCGGAATACCCGTGAACGTTCAACTTGTTAAATTTATATCCATTGAATAAAATCTATTCTGTACTTTCATACGTCTGTACGCACGTAGGTTTGTTTCTTTATTTATAGAAATTTATACAACAGGACTCCGCATAACTTCAAAGTATATCAAGGACTTTTCGATTCTTAGACATCAGTGGGGTCTTTTGGTAAGATTGAAAAGTAAGACTTACAACAAACGGCAGTTTGAAAACGAAATGTCAATTCTATCACTGTTGACCACTTGGCTAAGTAAATACGGATCGTGTTTCAGGTTGTACGCCTACAGAATACCATCGTTTTTTGAATGTTAATTTATTTAAACGAAAAAACCTTTGAATCGAATAAACTAAAACGGCATTGGTACGAGTTTTCTATTTAAATCCTAAAAGAATAAATCGTAATGTATTATGTCAAAATAGTATAAAAACTAGTCTAAAACAGAGAAATATGCTGATAAAAGCTGTCTCGTCCGGGTGTTTCACCAGTCAAGTCTTTCATGCGTCCGACTGACCGAGCCTAATAGGATAAACAGTTGAAAATGATTTGTAACGACCAAATTACAGATTCATCACCTAGCTGATCACACAGAGAAATCTCACAATACTAGTTGCAGTTGTGCATTTTACCTAAAATTGCTCTAGTTCTACAGAAATAGTTCAAATTGTAGTTGTACTTGTAACTGTTTAAAAACGTACCTTTACGTATCAACTTTTACATAAGGCAGACCATTTTTAAATTAGTGTATTATTAGGCGTTAACTTTAACAACAACTAGCGGTGTCAGGTTTAGCACACCTCAGACCATGTAGAGAATCACTCTCAATCAACAGCCGTATTTGTACTCTACCTATAACAGCTGTTGATGGACAGAAGTCGTTCAAACTGGAGTTGTAATCGTACCATTTCTAGAAATGTAGCCATTATTTCGTTTTATGTAAGGTAGAACACTTTTGAATTAGTGTATTTAAAGGTCGTTAACTTCAACTACAACTAGCATCAGTTTCAACAACCTGCAGGCTACAAAGAGAAATCGTACAGTCAACAGTTGCAGTTGTGCATTTTGCCTAGAACTGCTGTAGTTCGACGTTAGTAATTTAAACTGTATTTGTTATAACTAATAGTAGCCATTATTGTCAACTTTTACATAAGGTAGAACATTTTAAATTAGTGCGCTATTAGGCGTTAACTTCAACTTGTATGAGGTTTAATAACGAGCAGTCTACCAAGAGAAATCATGCAGTCAACAGTTGCAGTTGTGCATTTTGCCTAGAGCTGCTGTAGTTCGACATAATAATTCAAACTGTATTTGTTATAACTAATAGTAGCCGTTATTGTCAACATTTACATAAGGCAGAACATTTTTAAATTAGTGTGCTATTAGGCGTTAACTTCAACTAAAACTTGTATCAGGTTTAACAACCTGCAAGATACAAAGAGAAATCATACAGTCAATAGTTGCAGTTGTGTATTTTGCCTAGAGCTGCTGTTCGACAGAAGTAATTTTAACTGTAGTTGCTGTAACTGTCTAGAATGGTAGCCACTATAATTAATTAATTCTTCTTTCTATGTAAAGTCTTGGTTGAGATAAAAAAGTCAGCGTCACGAGTGGGAGATGGGAAATTGGCGTCCGAGTGGATCGAAGTGACGATAGCTCAAGTGGTAGAGCGGCGTATTTAGCCGAAGGTCGTGGGTTCGAATCCCGCTCTGACTTTTTTATCTCAACCAAGAACTTACATAGAAAAATTAATTGAAAGTAAAAATAAACGTTTACAAAAATCCGTACAGTAACTAATGCGAGTCTGTAAATTATTAAGCTGTTAACTGTAACAACAACGAGCGATACCAGGTTCATCAAACTTCAGATCAAACAGCGAAATCTCACAATCCATAGTAGATGCTGTTGAAAAATTTCACAGTCAATAATGGTAGTTGTGTATTCTACGTAAAACTGGTGTTTTGTTATTCGACAGAAATCCAAATTGTAGTACATCTAACATATCTAGAAATGTACCCATTATTTTGTTTTAGGTAAAGCAGAACAATTAATTAAGGTTTTTAGTTGAGATAAAAAAGTCAATGGCACGAGCGGGATTCGAACCCTCGCTCTTCGGCTTGATACACCGCTGCTCTACCACTTGAACTATCGTGACCTCGATCCACTCGGACACTAACTTCCCATCTCAACCCCACCTTTTGAATTTTCCCTCCTTTTTGCCATTTTTTAAATGTCGTGTAATCGGATTGGATTCTCGACGACAAATGAAATGGCCACGGAGAGCTTTACTGAACTATACTGCGGTTGAGATGGGAAGTTGGTGTCCGAGTGGATCGAGGTCACGATAGCTCAGGTGGTAGAGCAGCGGCGTATCTAGCCGAAGATCGTGGGTTCGAATCCCGCTCGTGCCATTGACTCTTTTATCTCAACTAAAAACCTTAATTAATTGTAATATAGTAATTGGTCAAGCGGACCACGAAATTAGTGAATGTAAAGCAGAACATTTTTAAATTATTGCATTACCAGGCCATTAACCACAACTGTACCTGGCGATATCAGGTTCACCTCAGACTTCGTAGAGAAACTTTCTCAATCAGTAGTTTTTGTTTTGTATTTTTCCTACAATTGCTGTAGTTCAAGAGAATTAGTTCAAGCTGTAGTTTTAGTTGTAACTGTCTTGAAATGTAGTAATTATTATAAACTTTTACAAAAATTAGTAAAGTAAGTAATATTAGTCTACAAATTATTAAGCTGTTAACTTTAACTGCATCTAGCGTTATCATGTTCATCACTTCACAGATTACACAAATAGATCTCAAAACTAATAGCTGTATTTGTGTATTCTACTTATAACAACTGTTAATGGACAGTAGTTGTTCAAACTACAAATGCAGTTGTAAAAAGCAAAGATAAAACAGTTCATTATTTATTGTTGTTAATTAAAATACAAAAAACAAATTACAGTTAATAAAAAGGAGGGAAAATTCAAAAGGTGGGGTTGAGATGGGATGTTAGTGTCCGAGTGGATCGAGGTCACCATAGCTCAAGTGGTAGAGCAGCGGCGTATCAAGCCGAAGGTCGTGGGTTCGAATCCCGCTCATGACACTGACTTTTATCTCAAGTAAAAACCTTAATTAATTGATTGATATTAATTGGTCAAGCGGACCATTAAAACTAGTGAATTGTTGTTAATGTTCTGAATTTCATAATGATTAAAATAAGACGTGTTGAACTGACCAATACTGATCGTATTTCCGTGTCAAAAATATTTGTTATAGTCAGTGACATACTTAACAAATTTTTGACTATTTTCTAGATAAACAAAACATATATAAAAAAGCTTTAATCACTAATCCTCACTAAAGTTTTCCTAATGCATTTTCTAATTTTCCATTCTTCATGTTGTTTCTGTTTACTCGATTTTTTAAACACCCTATTTGTTTTATATTTCTGTTTTATTGAATTGATCAATCAATAAAAGTTTATTTGTGTTTTAACCTTGGCCTCAAACATTGCTCAACGAGAGTGAAGTTATTATTAATATCCTAACTTCGCAACTGCTTGTTTTTTTATGATTCAGTATTGATCATGGTGACAAATCACTGACCCAATAACCCCTATCGATTCGGCTTGACTTATTGTTATAGAATAATAAAATCCACACGGTTGAGTCTTTTATGACGTTTAATTGCAATGATATCACACCTTTTATAGCTCGGCTCGTCCTTCTGCATTTAGTCTCATTTGGGAGCGAATTAAAAAATCATTTGTTCCCAGACAAAAGAATTGCTCTTACGTACTCGAAGCAAGTCTATTTCGACGGTAATAAAATTGAATTTAACAATTCAAAATGCACGAAGAGTCAAATTTCGTAATAACCCACTCAGGCCTGTCATATTAACAATTTTTTAAAAAGGAGTTTTGTTTTCATAACGTGAGAATTCCATGTCAATAGCTCTAGTTTTCTCTGTTTTAAGGTACTAAGACAAATTCGTATATGTAATAGCAGTAGTATGTAACTCATATGTCCTGAAACAAATACAGGGCAATAACAATCAACAATTAAAAATCTGTGTGTTAAAAATCTTAAAAAGTGTTTGATTGCTTCAGTGTATGGGTTACATTGATGAACCAAAAAAAAAGAAAAAAAAAGATATATACACATAGACAAATAGAAAAGATAATAAAGTAGTGCTAAATGTATAAATACTTACATAAGTAGCTAAATAAATTTATTTAGAAAATATGCTAAAGTGAAATAAAAATTAGGACAGATAAATCTGTAAAAATGTGCAAATACAGGGTGAATTGCTACTCGTGCTACAAACTTCTCCAGTAGATTCTTCACCCTAAAATGAACAAAAAAGTTCATATTGTCCATGGTCCGATTCTCAACCATTTCAGAGTAATTTCGCTTTTTATCGATTTTGAAAGATATCACGTCCTGGCGTCGGAAAATCGTGATATCTTTTAATCTAAACATTTCTCTGAAAATCTAATAGCACCGTTGAAATTCCCGTTAATTTTTCAATAAGAAGATGACGGTGGCAAAATGTTTGGGCTAATTTTTTGTGTTTTATTTCAGCCAGAACTACAAAAAGAGTGGAAAATTGTGTAAATCGGAAAGTGTATAAAGTAATCCAGAGTTTCTAATTTTAGTCTCAGAAGGCAGCAAATTTGAGGAAAACTACCTGATTTAATAACGCTTCCAACGCACTCGTCATTTTCTTATTTAGTGGTTGTGAGACCAAGATGTTGATGACAAAAAGAGAAAAAATGGTGGTTCAAGGATTGCTAATGTTTGAGAGTGACTTGCTACTCGTGCTACAAACTTCACCAGTAGATTCTTGACCCTAAAATGAACAAAAAAGTTCATATTGACCATGGTCCGATTCTCAACCATTTCAGAGTAATTTCGCTTTTTATCGATTTTGAAAGATATCACGTCCTGGCGTCGGAAAATCGTGATATCTTTTAATCTAAACATTTCTCTTAAAATCTATAAGCACCGTTGAAATCCCCGTTAATTTTTCAATAAGAAGATGAAGGTGGCAAAACGTTTGGGTCTTTCTTCCTTGACCTTCTAGCTGTTTGTAAACTTCTTAAGCATTACATACTAAATGGGCATTAAATTAAATTAAAAAATTTCAATGGAATTATGATTTTGATTCTCTCTAAAAATTAACGGGGATTTCAACGGTGCTTATAGATTTTAAGAGAAATGTTTAGATTAAAAGATATCACGATTTTCCGACGCCAGGACGTGATATCTTTCAAAATCGATAAAAAGCGAAATTACTCTGAAATGGTTGAGAATCGGACCATGGACAATATGAACTTTTTTGTTCATTTTAGGGTGAAGAATCTACTGGAGAAGTTTGTAGCACGAGTAGCAATTCACCCTGTATATAGTTGAATAGACAGATATCTAGATGTAGATAGATAAATAAAATTTTCTTAAATAATTTAAAAGATATAGATAAAACGATCATTAGATGGTTGTAAAAGTAGAAAAAAATATTTTACAAATAAATATTTCAGCTTCGATGGCAACTCGATTTCCTTTGGAAACTCAGGGGTATCCTACCTGTTTCATTCTTAAATTTTATTGACCGACAGGTAGTTTGGAGTATGGGTCGGATCCTAAACTCTCCTTTGTACAGGGTGGATGCGGGAGTCCCTCAGGGTAGCGTCCTCGGCCCGCTGCTGTACTCTTTATACACTGTTATCTTTTCTCAATCCTACCCCGCTATCCGAACATACGCTGACTACCATTCTATTCTCTAACTCCGACCCCGACCAAACCGTCCAGACACTCCTATAAAAACCGAACAATGGTTCAAAAAATGGCGGATCAAACTAAATACAAAGTCACAAAACTTCACTCTCTACGTACAATCTATTATTACCTTACACCCTTCTCACCCAAAACGGCTACCTAGAGCGTACCTAGATAAACGACTAACCTAAAACTATACATGACCCAAAAGGATAGAACTGAACCGACGATACCGATTGGTGATACCCAAATCAGAAATTACTTTATAACTCGCCCTCTCTGACAGCAGGTCTCGGGGCCACTGTGTTTTTAGAGGTCGGGAAAGATTATTGGGAATAGAACAAGAGAAAAATATGAGTGGGGATTAACGTTAGGGTAGAATTTTTTGTAGCTCAATTTTACAATTGATTTAAAAAGGGTACATTCGGTGTTTATGAATGGCGCGACTGGAAGCATAGAACGGGGCGTTGATGATGGATCTAAGGATTCATGATTATGATCTGTATGATCTGGATTGTACGGAGATTGGAAAGTTCGGTTGGATCCTGTAGTTCTATGCCGTATGTCCGTTTTAGCTAGGATAAACCATTTTTCGAACAAATTTACCTTTTTTCATAATTGTGACGATTGGGTGTTAGAAACATGTAAATGCCAAGTAACTCAAAGAAAATTATGGATTGTACATTGTTATGAAAAATAAATTTTTCAATAGATGTACAGTTCGATTACAAAAATATATACACTGGCAGGCAAAAAATTCCGCCCTTGTAATATAACTTGATTTGTATATATTCATTATTATATACTATATATTATTATTATATACTAATCAAAATTTCACGTTTTTTAACGTTTAATAATTGAATCTTTGTTTAAAAAAGGAAAAACTGTAAATTGAGAGATAAAATTTGTTTTAGATTTTTAATTAACATTTCAATATCGTGTATTTCCTCCTCTTGCCTTAATTACATCTGAAAGACGCCTCGGCATCCTTTCTACCGTCTGGAAATGTCTCTTTGCTGGAGGTTCGCCCATTGTTCATGAAGTGTCATCTCAAGATCGTGTAGTGTGTCAGGAAGTGATGGACGTGCTCTTTTGAGGTTATCTGTTATATATTTGAGGTTATCCCGTAAATGTTTGATGGGGTTCAAGTCTGGAGAACGGGCTGGCCAGGCTAAGTCCCTGATGTTGTGCTGTTGAAGGTACGTTTGTACTATGCGAGCAAGATGTGGGCGGGCATTATCGTGCATTAGAATAGGATTGTCGTGATTTCATCGAGGATAGGAAACGCATGATGTTCCAAAATTTCATCCACATAGCGACTGGCCATCAAAAAAGCTCCACGAACAACAGCCAACTCTGTGCGACTCCCCATTAAAATTCCTACCCACACCATCCCTGAACTACGTTGAAAAGGTTGGCTCTGGGAAAAATTACAAACTTCGTACGTTTCATTTCGCCTTCTCTACACTATTTCACGCCCATCTGGAGAACGTAGAGCAAATCTACACTCAATTTGAAAAACGTACAGCAGACCAATCGTCCAAAGACCAAAGGCTGTGTCCTCGAGCAAATGCGAGCCGTGCAACTCTGTGTGTTCTGGTCAATTCTGGTCCTCTTACGGGGCGAAAAGCCATCCGTCCATACTGATTTAATCTTCGTCGAGTAGTGCGTTCAGAAATTTGGTCACCTCGAACTTCCTAGAGCTGATGAATCGCTTGAACAAAGTAAGGTGCCGGTTTCGTAAAATTCTTAGTCAAAACCGGTCATCCTGTGGTTCTGTTACCCTTGGGTGTCCAGAACCGGGCCTTCCATGGTAGGACCTAGTTTCTTGAAAGCGTCTCGTCTTCTTGCAAATTTTCGTTGGGAACTCCGATGGCTAGGTCTGATGGAGCGTCCATCTTCAACAAGTGCCACACCACGCCCAACATCCTCAACACTAAGTAGCATTTTTAAGTTTAAAAATTGAAATTAAGAAAACAAAGATGAAACTAAACAGTTTATTGTTTCAAAATTCAAATGAGACGGAATAAACATTTTAAATTCCGTAAAAAGTAAACATTGAAAAATTCCTTATCCTTGATTTGGATTAAGGGTTAAGTTAGCTTCAATTGATATTCCAAATTTGAAACGTAGCATAAACAAATATTCATTGATAAAAACAATGAGACAAATTAAGGGCAGAATTTTCTTATATCGAGAAAATGAAAAAAATCAAATGGGTGGAATTTTTTGCCTGTCAGTGTATTACAATTAAATATTCGCGTCCCTTTTAAGAATGTGTAGATTTTTTGAAACGATACAAAAATGTTTATTTTTTTATATTAGTTGTTGACAACAGTCATGTTGTTTTTGAATTTTGTTGTACTGGGCATTTTACAAAGAGAGTAGGTTGAAACTTAAATCTATTCGTTTGAGGATGTACGAGACTGTTGCCCGGACGCACTCGGACCGGCGGCGACCGCTAATTCAAGGCAGGCAATAATAACTATCCTTTGGACTCGTCAGGACATGCTTTATTATTGGTACTGATTTATAATAAAGCCGGTCACGTCCCGGGGAGCGTGATAAAGAAGGCGGAGGGCATTGGGGCCGAGGGAGCCAATTGTACTTGTAATGCGCCGTTATGTGGCATCTAATGGCGACTCGAACCGTGTAATCTGGCCGATGGACTTATTGATGATGTAACTGTAGTTCATCGTCCAGTACAATTCGACGGTCCTCGGTGGGGAAAATGGTGAAAATGAGATCGTGGTGCAGCCGGCCGGCGGACGCGACTCCGCGAAGGTCGCACTCCGTTTCACGAACTGCTTCCTCTGATAAACGCCTGGGAATAACAGACCAATTAGAATCTAATCTCAGTCTCCCACACTATTGAAAAGTACCAAAGGATCGCAGGCACGACTGCGAAGCCGTTTGGGAATTTTCCAGCCGGATCGATAGCACCGTGACGTCTTACGTCTTGTGTAGTACCACTAGAATTTTTAACAGTGTGCTAATGTGACAGAAAGAAATCATCATCATCAAGAAACAAGTTGACAGCCTAGTAGAAAATAACACACACAATTATAATCAAATAAACACGATCTTCAAAACATTTGCTGTAAGTTCATCCCTTAGCTCGACATATATCATTTTTGTTCTAATAAAACCGTAGTTATAACAGAATAGTTAGCTTAGTCGTACTTTTTTTTCTTTACGATGACGTGTGGGTTTCTTTTCGAGCATAAACATAATATATGAAACTGATAGCTTCATCACGCTATCATAGACGGTGTGTAATCACTAATTAATTAAGGTTTTTTAGTTGAGATAAAAAAGTCAGTGTCACGAGCGGGATTCGAACCCACGACCTTCGGCTAAATACGCCGCTCTACCACTTGACTACACCTGATCGTGACTTCGATCCACTCGGACACCGACTTCCCATCTCAACCCCACCTTTTGAATTTTCCATCCTTTTTGCCATTTTTCATTTTCCTTTTTTTTAAAGATATTAATTGGTCACGCGGACCACGAAAACTAGTGAATTTAATAAGTTAAATGTTCACTAAAGCTCTCCGTGGCCACTTCATTTGTCGCCGAGAATCAAATTGGTTACACGATATTTGAAAAATGGCAAAAAGGAGGGAAATTTCGAAAGGTGGGGTTGAAATGGGAAGTTGGTGTCACAGTGGATCGAAGTCACGATAGCTCAAGTGGTAGAGCAGCGGCGTATCTAGCCGAAGGTCGTGGGTTCGAATCCCGCTCGTGACACTGACTTTTTCATCTCAACTATAAAACCTTAATTAATTGAAAGATATTAATTGGTCAAGCGGACCACGAAAACTAGTGAATATAATCAGTAAGTTGTACCAATAGTCTTTTATAAATATAAGATGACGTTCCTTAATAATTTTTCAATCGTTATTTGTGTTATTGGTCTATTTATTGCCTTCACAAATTTATTCAATGGCGAGAAATAGTATAGACCTATTTAATAAAATTGTAATTAAGATGAAATCATTACAATTAATGAAAAATGGTCGTTTCTTTTATTGGATTATCTATTTCAAGTGAGTATTTCAAGGCGAGGTAGAACAAAAACATGTCTGTGTTAGATACGGGAAGGAATTGAAGAATCACGCCACGACCTGCTTATATCCCTTACGTCGCGCAATCTGACTAGTCTTTTACGATCGATTCCCTAGGATAATAAGTTGAACTTACCCACGATGCTTTATTTATAACTAACTAAATATATACATATATATACACACAGGAAGAGAGAAAGAAAGAGGGGGAATGATAGGTAGAGATTGATAGATAGAGATAGAGAGAAAAAGAAAAAGAAAAAGAGAAAGGGAGAGACTGACAGATACACAGTACACAGACGGAGACAGAGGAAGAGAGATAAAGATAGACAGATAGGTCGATAGAAATATTTGCCCAAAGAAACACTATGAGATTGAGAATAAAAGAAAAGGAAGGAGGGAGAGAGAGAGAAAGAGAGAGAGAGAGAGAGAGAGAGATTGACAGATACACAGCACACAGACGGAGACAGAGGAAAAGACGTAAAGATAGACGGATAGGTCGATAGAAATATTTGCCGAGAGAAACACTATGAGATTGAGAATAAAAGAGATGGAAGGAGGGTGTGAGAGAGAGAGAGAGAGTGAGACTGACAGATACACAGACAGAGACAGTGGAAAAGACCTGAAGATAGACAGATAGGACGATTGAAATATCTGCCGAGAGAAACACTATGAGATTGAGAATAAAAGAAAAGGAAGGAGAGAGAGAAAGAGGAAGAGAAAGAGAGAGAGAGAGAAAGAGAAAGAGAAAGAGAGAGAGAAAGAGAAAGAGAGAGAGAGAGAGAGAGTGAGAGAGAGAAAGAGAGAGGACATAGCCCAGACAAATAGAAAATTGGAAATATCAAAATAATTAAATACATAAACATAAATTAGTAAAACTTTTTCCTTTTAATTTGGTTATTGTGCCTACATGCTTTTCCTTCAATAAAACCCCATATTAAACAATCTGCACAGCCTGTCCCAATAACTCCCAAACTCCAACCATAATATAACCTAACCTAGTTCCGTTTTAACCCTAACGCTAACCCTACCAAACCTAATCTTAATCCTTAATGTAGCACGAATTCGACGCGAAAATGGTCTTGCGAAGAATTTAGTATATAGCCCAAAAATGATGTTAAAATTTATAAAACTAAATCTTATATGAGCCTAAATGCTTATTAAGTGTGTCTAGTAACTTAAGTCAAACCTTAAATTAAAGCCACTATTTAACATTTTTATCATACAACCAGCCCCCCGGGGGTCGATACGACCTCTGTTGTTGCAAACTACCATTAAAAAATTAAAAAATAATAAATTAACATGAATATATTCTTGGGCTGGATATTAACATTTTTTTACGTGGCCGTTTTCACTTCATCGACCCTGCGTTAACGGAGCGCATGGCTTGGGTTAGGTTAGGTAATGAAAAGGGTTAGCCAAAGTTATGCTAGGGTTAGGCTATCCATATATCCATAAATAAATTTTTTTCACGAAAGCGTGAGAAAATAAGTGAGTTGCGAATTGCGAGTTTCCCAACACCTTGAAGGTTACAACCACCCGCCTAAGTAGTATTTAAGTTAATTTCAACCGCAAAATTTAGTCATGAGTCAGATCGCATTCTTGCAAATCGATGCTGATCGTTTATAAACAGAACTTGTCCATTGTCCTATTCCACCATCCAAGAGCATCCTTCAATATTTTAAAATGTTATGCATATTACTTTTATCAGACTTCTTTTTAATTACAGTGTTACAGTTATTTTAAATATACATCACTATGATGTATTATACGACTCGCATGATCATCAACACTATGAATTTTTCTTTTCTAAAAATAAAACCAGGAAATGTCTGAAAGCACTTAGGCACCATTTTCATTGCACGACTTTGCTCTGCTCCAGAAAGATTTGTATAGTGCATCGGTTGCGACCATGGTTCAACGGTATTTATTTAGAAAGCTCGATGATATTTTTTTCTTATCCTATTTGAAAGTTTCATTTTTGAGAAACCAGTCATATCTATGACAAAACCATTTTGGATGCCTATTGTCCGTTTGTTTCTAAGAACATGTATAGATAGGCGATAATAAATAGAAATAAATAGAAGTTTAAATCAAACATGGTTTGTTGGTTAATTCCATAATCTTAGATATAGATAATTAAACTAAAAACGACTTTTGATAAGTATATCTTTAAAAAAAAATTGATATGAAATATTCATAATTTTTGCCAGGAGTAAATGGCAATTTTGAAAGGTCAAATTTGAAACTTTACCTTTGGTCTGGGGTTTTTTAAATAGGACGGTGTTTACAGAAGAGTTAGTGTGCTTTAAACATTTTCTCGTGCAGTCACCTGTGATGCTGCTTAAAAACAACCCGATGGATCATTTAACGCCAATTTATTTTTTTGTCCTAAATCGTTTTCTCCAACTCCAGACCATTTCGCCCTTTCGGTTCAAGTGCCTTGCCGGCGGATATGGAACTGTTGATTCGTCATTGCAGCTACGATAATCCGCCTTTTGTAAATTGCACATTTCCAGGATCGCATGATTCACCGGATCGTTTTCCGGATAATCGGGCAAATCGGTTAGGCCTGAATCACGCCGGCATCCCGATTGAAATTCAAGGCTGGACGCGAGTGCAAACAGAAAAACCCCGTGTCGAAATAGCCAGAGTCGTTTTTCACTGAGCAAACGAGGCTTCGACAAAAAAAGCATAACGTCTCTGGATTATTTAAAATAGTTATTTAACAGAAAGAGAATAAAGATAAAAAGAAAGGCGATATTTTTAACAACAATAGACCTATACAAACTAAATCCAACTATTGCCTTTTATTGTCAGTGTATAGCGGTGAAGATAAATAATATAGTAGAAAGGCTAATTTAGGCCTTCTTGTCTGTAATGTGTAAACAAATGAATATCCCATTGTTTACAATACGTGTTAGGATCATTATTTGCCCCAGTGAAGATTTGGCAAGTTGCAAGCGCATCACACAATTATGCAAATAAATATTCTGGGCCAATCCGTTTAAAAAATTAATCACTACAGTATTATTAACAAGTAATAAATAGTAGTAAAATATGCAAATAACACGCAGTCAAGACAAAAGCATTCGCTTTGCTTATCTTTCTTACACCAACTCACTCTCTCACTCTCTCTCTTTCTCACTCTTTCTTTCCCTTTCTCTATCTCACTCTATCTCTCTTTCTCTGCCTTTCTTTCTCTTTCTTTCTCTCTCGCTCTCTCTCTCTCTCTTTCTCACTCTCTCTCTTTCCCTCTTTCTATCTCACTCTCTCTCTCACTCTCTCTCTCTCCCATTAATGAGAATTAGTATGTAATTAATAACACGCCAAAGATCAGAATAGAAAGAAAATATGCAGAGGGCCGGTGATAAACCTCCCACTTTATATAAATATCTTAAGATACGATAAAGTAAAAAAATGACCATCCTATCAACAATGTTTGAAATTGTACACACTAAGCAACCGAGTTATCTATTTTTTAAATATAAGAGAAAAAATGGAAACATTCAACTTAGACAAAACAAAATATTTGAATTTTCAATTCATAGAACTAATAAAACATACTCCAACTCTTTCCATTGCCAGCATACAGATGTTTAATGATGTTCCAAAAATTATTTCATCCGTATTTTCAAAAGAAAACATCTATAACATCTGATGGAAAATAATTAAAAACATCATACAACATAGAAACATAAATTAATTAATATTATGTGCTTATTATATTATGTTTTTTGTATTCTCTAATTAACTATGTATAATAATAACGAAAATTAAAATAAATTGGTTAATTAATTTCAAGATATGACTAAACTAACGAAAATTCTTTTTAGGTTACTACTTAATTAATCTTTTTATGTAAGGCTTTGTTTGAAATGAAAAAGTTATTGTCACGAGCGGAATTCGAACCCTCGACCTACGGCTTATTCGGTGTGTTCGAATCCCGCTCGTAACACTAACTTTTTCATTTAAAAAAAAACCTTACATAGAAAGATTAATTAATTGAAATTCTGGTTAATCTTTTTATTGTTTTTTACTGTAATTAATTTTTTTAACATAAATAAATACATATTATCTCATAAATGTATAAAGAAAAAAAATGTTGGAACGTGAAATATTTAATAAAAAATATGTAAACCTTTTTTCTATCGTCAAAACATCTGATGGAAAATAATTAAAAACGATAAAATCATGGAAACATAAATTAATTAATATTATGGAAATATTACATTATGTGTTTTTGTTTTCTCTAAATGACTATAGTAATAACGGAAATTAGTGATTAATTAATTAATTCATTTAAAGTGATTTTTATAGTTTAGTGTATAGTGTTGTTGTCGTTTATCTTTTCTTTTTCTTTCCTTTGTTTGTTATTCATTGTTTTTTACATAAATAAATGCATATTTTCTTATAAATTTATAAACAAAAAAGCTTTAACGCGAAATATCTAATAAAAAATGTGTAAAAGTATTGTCATGTATTCCATTTATAAAATAAATGGTAATGGCCAAAAGAGTGCATAAATTGTATCTGTAATGTATAATGTACAACATAACTCATGTTAAGTGGAAAAAAGGTTCACGAGAGGTAACTTAGCTTGGTTAAATAAAACTAATCCAAATTTGTTTAGTTGTCATAATTGACCATATTATCCTAATTAATTATTATTTTTATATAAGGTTTTTGATTGATATAAGGTCGCTCTCACTCTCTCTCTCTCNCTCTCGTTCCCATCTCTCTCTCACTCTCTCTCTCGCTCTCTCTCTCTCACTCTCTCTCTCTCTCTCTCTCTCTCTCTCCCTCCCTCCTCTCTCTCCCCTTCTCTCTCTCTCTCTCTCTCTCTCTCTCTCACACACACACACACACACACACACACACACACACACACACACACCCCCACCCCTCTTTCTCACTCCCTCTCTCTTTTCCACATATCACATTACATCACCCTCTCTCTGTCTTTCAGTCTATCTCTCTCTCTTCCTCCCTCCCCTCTTTCTCTCTATATTTCTCAGTTTCTTTCATTTTCTGTCTCACCCTGTTGTATCATCTGTCTGAGTCTGTTGTATTTCTCTATCTTACTCTCTCACTCTCTCTAAACTCTCTATTATCCACCTTTCTCACTCACTCACTCTCTCTCTCTCTCTCTCTCTCTCTCTCTCTCTCTCTCTCCCTCTCTCTTTCTTTCTCTCTCTCTCTCTCTCTCTCTCTCTCTCTCTCTCTCTCTCTCTCTCTCTCCCCTCTCCCTTACACTCCATCGCCTTCTCTATCTCTCTTTCACTCTATCATTCTCCCTCTCTACATCTCACCCTCTGCATTTTATTTTAACTCTCATTCCGTTTCTTTCGCCACATCTTTCGAACTTTCTGCTTAAATTCTCTCTATTTTTTATTGTTATTAAATTGACTCTTTCTCAACAGTAGAGAATTCAATTCTTGAACTGTCAATTCACGTAAATGTCCAACTCTTCTCCGTGTTGTGAATCCTTTCCCGAAAAAATCACCGGGTTCGTATCGCGGTGAATCGTCACGAAGACAGTTGTTCCTTCCGCCCTTTCAGAATTACATGGAGAACACGGTTTTTTTTAACATGAAAATACTAAAAAAAATCTTGTAACGGAAATTCACACACCGCGCGTAGTGAAAGTGGATGAACTGCTTAACTTATCTAACTTGTAATTTGTTGAAATCAGGAATAACGGTTCGGTACAAAAGTGATTCCGAGACATCAAATTGGATTTGTTGAAACAGAATACGCGAAACGACTACGCGTTTTAACGACGCGTGATGAAGCGAAAACGAGCGGACCAGATTCGACGGAATATAAAATTATTCGAATCGTTGCAAATCGGCGAAACGGTCTTCTCCCAAGGATTAATTAATTCTCCCAAGATTAAGTACTGTTTAAATTTAACATTGAATTTAAATTTCACAAACGTTCATTAAAATTGGATCAACCGAAGTTAAGCTGAACTTTAAGAATTCTTTTTGTGACTGTCTTGCTTTGTTTGTTCTTAATGTATTTTAGCCGGTTTGTTGGTTGATATTACTAACCGAATTTAAAGCAAGTGCATCAATTATGTTTTTGGCGTGTGTATGCATTCATCAGTTTAGTCGTTATTGATCATTTTGAATGCCTATCAGGTTTGGTCTGTTAGATGTATTTCGGCATTTCACAATCTTCAGTTCTGTGTATTTCTGTTCTCTTGCCTCACCCTGCTTAATTCCCTGACTTACCACTTAACTTGGTGAAATGTTCGAAAATATCAGACAGACAAGCAAGGATAGGAAAACCAAAACATGATCAATAACAAAGAAACTACAGGTTAATCAACCCGTAGACCCCACGGTGAAATATCACAATTACACGTTGTATTAAATTATTTGTTTTTATTAAATGTATTATTTTTAGTAATTTTATTATGAAATGGAACACATTTTTGAGAATGCACATTATACATACATATGCCTGAAATAACCCAAAATATATCTCAATTAAACTTATCTATAAAAAAATTAAAAAAAGAAGCACAAGTAAAAAAGTAAAAGAAGTCCAAAATTACAAGACTAATCTATGCTAAGAAAGCTAAAATAGTCAGGGATTGTAGTCGACATAAATGAAATACGATGGTAAAGCAAGGAGACGTTCTATCACCCATTCTTTTTAACAGTGTATCGTAAAAGTCAGACTGTAAAAATCGTCATAAATCTTAATTAGTGGTGGAAAAGGCAAATAATTAACACTTGCAGATATAAAGTGACGATTGTACATGAATTGCCAGATTCAACTTAAAAGTTGTCCGTTTATGTCTCTCTTTTTGAATCTGTTGTTCCTATTTAAAGACTGAAACACTTGAAATAAAATATAACAACATAAAGCATATAGAAACTGTGCAAATTGAGCAGAAATAGACAGAGATTGAATCAAGGACCTTGTCTTAAATTCAAAGGAGTGTAAAACAGGGAGTTGTTCAATACCCCACTCTATTTGACAGGAAATTGTAACATTCAGAGAGTTTAACTAGTCATAAAACTCAGTTTAATGGTAGCAATACATAAAATCAACACAGAATAATATTTTTTACACATAGATGGTATGGTAGAAAAAGATTCTAGGAAGCGGGGTACACACTAGAACTATTGGGAAGATTCAACTTAAAAGCTGGATATTTTTTTTTCACTTTATTAAAAATTGAAACAATTAAAATACAGTAATATCAAACATAAAGAAACTGTGCACATATATCTAAAATAGTTGATTTAAGGGATTGAACCGGACCTTATTTTAAATTAAAATTTGGGGGTAAATTTCAATTTTAGAGTAGAAAAAGCCAAAATATCAACACAAGATGAGATTTTTTACACATCAGAATTCTCAGGAAGATTGAAACTATATATTTTTCCACTTTATCCTTATTCAGCATTGAAACACTTGAAATAAATTACAGTAACATAAAGCTTAACAAAACTGTACACAAATAAAAGAGGAATTGATTCTGATCTTGTTTTAAATTGAAAATTTAGGTCAAACTCTCTACCACCCTCTTTATTAACTACATATTGAAAAAGTTGGACACTTTAACAGGTCACAAATCTCAGTTTAATGGAACAAAAAACAAAATATTAGCAAATATATTTTTCAGATGTCCTGACACATTTTACACACTAGAACTACTGGAAAGATGTAATGTCAAAGATGTATGTTCATGTCTCTCTTTTGACTCCATTGATCTTACGAAAAATTAAAACACTTGAAATAAAAATAATGAATTGTGGATTTAACTATAATATAGTAACATAAAGCAGAATGAAAATGTGCAAAGATGGATAAAATAGTCAAGGATTGAACTGAACATTGCTTTAAATTGAAAAAGTGGATAAACATGGAGTTGCTCTATCACCTACTCTGTTTAACAGAATGTCAAAACATTCAGATGGTTTAACTGGTTAGAAATTGTAGCTTAGTGGAAGGGAAAAAAAACTTTAGATCTCACTTTTTACCCACTAGAACCATTGTGAAGATTCAACTTAAAAGTTGCATATTTTTGACACTTTAAATTCTCTTGGCTTTATTAAAAAATTAAACAGATGAAATAAAATATAACGTAAACAAAACTGTGCTCTGGCAGCCTTAATTGTCAGGGATTTAACAGGGCTTTGCTTTAAATTGAATTGAAGAATCAAACAGGGACCCGCTCTACAACCTCTTGTTTTAACCTCTACAAACTCTTTTTAACAGCATATTGTCAAATTGGGACAGTTGCACCGCTCATAAATTTCATTTTAGTGGTAGGAAAAAGTTTAAACTCTAGAACTATTAAGAAAATGTAGCTTAAAAGTTTATAATTCATTTTATTCAGAAGACCTACCTTTACGAAGGTGTCGGTGGCCGCAACGATTTCCGCATTGACACGGCACTCATCACTGTAAGGTAAAGGTCCCAGGTTCGAATCCAGTGGCCCTACATTTAAACCCGACATACTTACAAATGGGTTTTTTTTCCAAAAACATTGGCACTTTGAGGGTTTATATGATCTCTCCTGTTGCGAACCCTCGTAAAAAAAAAAAATAAATAAATAATAAAAAACCTATCTTTACCTAAATGAAAGCACCTGAAATAAAAGATATCAACATAACTGTGCACTATCAGCTAGAGTAATCTATGACTGAACAGGATATTCCTGTTAGTGGGTAAAAAATCATAAAAAAATAAAATAAAAATACAAAATTCTTGAAAAATTAACTGGTCGTAAATCTTAGTTTTACCAAAAGTAAAAGATTAACACATATAATATTTGATCTTTATACATATTAAAATTATTACAGAGATTTAACTTAAATGTTTTGCACTTATATTTGATCCTATTTTAATTTACTCAACTGAATTCTTTTTACTGGAAAAGAAAAACAAACAAGGAGACGTTCTAAACTATTTTAAACAGGAAATAAAAAATTCAAACGATTTAACTTGTCATAAATTTTAGTTTAGTAATAAAAATATATGTCACATGAGACTTTTTAAATAAAAGCAACAAAAAGAAATGGCACACTGACCGCTAGGAAAATCAGCGTTTGATTGCTTTAAATAATAATCGAATAAAAAGGAGGAAACTTTTCAGCTGTGATTAACAATAATACTTAGTAAATTTAATATTTTGTTAATTTATTAATTAATTTTCTTTTTACAGGATGGGGCAGAAAACAATATTGGTGCTAGTCTTGTTCGCATCCTACTCGTCTGGAGGTGAGTCCAGTTTGCTTTCTGCTTTAACATAACAAATCAGTTGTGCTGAGTAAAACCAATATAATTAATGTCTGAGTTTGCCGCAGGTCAATCGATTGATCTGATGATTATTAAAAGTAAGTAAAATAATTCCTGTCATACAGGAGGGCTTAATGTCCAACTACCCGTTGTGTGTTGCAGATGAGGGGGTCTTTCTTACTTTACCACTTTACAATTCATTTTTCACACGATTATCTATTAAAAGGCTATGGCTCTGCTGGGATTTGACCCAGAACCGCTAGGAAGGCAAATATGAATGGGACACTAACCATTTTTGGCCACCAAAGTCCCCTGATAATTATTATCAGTTGTTTAATTTATTCTTTTATCCAGTTTTTTAGTATTGGCCATTAGGAATTATTTTTATATTGTTTTCAGAGAGCATAATTTTACAGTATATAAGTTTATAATTTATCACCATAAATGTACAATTAAGCTGGTGATTTAGGTTTTGTTTGATCATCGCTGATTGATTATACATATGACTCCTTAGATTTTTCGTAAAATAGTTTTTACTCAAGTGTGATTAAACTGTAGGTAAATTTTGCTGAACAACGTTGAAATAACATTGTTATGTTGATAAGATTTCACTTTTTTTTTACTTTTTGATCTTTATCCTGTTTATTTGAAAACTTGTCAGCATAGCTTATCTTTCCTTGAAGTTTTACTGCTGATGAGCGATTTCAGAAGAGCAAGGGAATGCCTAGAACAATGCATTCCAGCCGCTTTTGTCCCGGGACATGCTTATGTTTTTAATGAAGCAGCAAAATACAATGCTGAAAAATAAATTAAATAAACATTTGGAATTTATGATTGCCCATAGTTTGGGTAGTTCACAATTTAGTCTAACAGTAGTCATGAAAAAAGTTATTCGTGGAAACTTGTTTTCAACGCTGACATGGTTAGAATTTTAGGTTAGAATAGGTTATTTGTGTAATAAAATAATTATTATGCTTGAATTGTTTTGGTTTTTGATCTTTGGTTTAAGTTTTGCAGATAAAAAGTTTGTAATAATTTTGATTTTGATAATTTTCCTTTCAGGTCCAGTCCCACAAGAGGTTACCACGTTTGGAGAATCACATGAAGGTTAGTTGAATTATTAAATAGTTTGGTTAATAATTAAAAAAATATGTGGTGATTAGTGACCGTTAATCGATAATTATTCAGAAATCGAGAGATGTGGTCTGATGTGATGTAGGATTCAGAAAAACATTTTCTTTATCGTGCCAACGTTTCGATCTTTATTGAGATCATCTTCAGGACCTGGGATTTACAAACATTGTTTACATTTAAGAAATACATCTAGGATGTGGAAAAGTGAATTTATACAATGCAAAATATATTTTTTATATTCAATCAAAGTTTTTCTACTCACTCAAAGTGTTTGTCTTCTGTGTAATTGTGCCATTCTTGCGTGTCGTGTTGGGAGTGCCAGTGAGATTTTGCTGCTTTATGTTTATAATGTTTTTTTGAAACCTACATCACACCAGACCGCATCTCACGATTTCTGAATAATTAAAAAATAACACAGTTAGTCATTAAAAAATATCAATACACAATTTTAAGTTAAATTCACCAAATTACTTTTTGCCTAAAGGCATTTTTTACAATGAAACAGAAACAGGATAAGATAAAATATTATTTTGTTACATTATACATGAAAATGCAGATAAATGAATGAGTAAATTTATTTACTTAATTTATTTTTCAGGTTGTACTGTCAAAAATGTGACATATGAGCGAGGTGAGCAAATACCGGAGTTGACACCATGTGAGACTTGTCACTGCGATCCTCCCAATGTTGTATGCTCGATGGTGAAATGCCAGCCGAATAACGGTTGCAAAATAATCCAAAAGCCCAACAGGTGTTGTCCGGAGTACAAATGTGGTACAGAATGGTTTTATTAACCTAATATAATTTCACTGTCTTAAACGATCTCATTTATCCATTTTGTAGAATGCGAGCTTGACGGCAAGACATACAACAATGGCGAAAGGCTTGAGAACGTCAAGGACCCATGCTACGTATGCTACTGTCGTGGTGGTGAGATCATGTGCACATCTATCACATGTTATCACCGGGATGACTGCCCTCCGGTGCTCATCCCTGGCAGGTGCTGTCCCAAATACGACCATTGCCCCCCAGTAGGTAAGATATATTAAAATATTCAATCTCTTATGTTGAAATGTAACAATGATATGTGCTTTTTGTTCATTGTTTCATGAAGAGGATTAAAGTTAAATATAATAACTTAAATATTATAAACTAAATATTTGAATAAAGTTAATGTTCTTAGCCATAATTTTCTTGTTACTTTTTGGATGTTTCAGAATCAGGCTCTAGGACTTCTAACAATTCAGTCCAGACATCAAAAAGGGAAATGCAGCCATGGCTTATGACAAAAGGTATTGAATTGGTCACGCTGACTCCTAACTTGCACGAAGAGTCTCATACTCCAGCAAAATACCCGCAGAGTATCAAAATTGTTGAAATACTTCCTACGCTTGCCCCATCACAGGTCGTTGAGCCCAGCTCAGGCCCGAGGATAATCACCAATGGCGAAGACTTGGTAAAAAAAACTGATGTTGAAGTCCTCTCTATGCCGCAGACGACTGAAAGCATGAATGAAACCACAACAGAGGAAAATACTTCAAACGAAACAGACTTTACTCTGAATCCAAATTCAGAGTATGTCACTACGATTCTTCCTGAAGATTACAACTATACGGATGCAACTACTGAGCAAGAAGTCGAGGTGACTGAAAGTAAAGGTTTCGATATATTAACAGGTGGTGTGTTTGGTACTGTAGAAAGTTTCGAATCGACGCCTGAAACTGAAAACTTTGAAGCTTATACTGATCAAAGTACGAGCACAACTGAAAGAGAAACAGAAATTTCATTCACTGAGTTAAATTCAGCACAAATTGATGAGCCATCATTTAAAAACAGTATGCTTAATCTGCCTACTAACAGTTTCAGCGACACTTTAATCAAATTGGATGAAACGACTAGGAGTAATACAACTCCCATAATACACATTTACAGTCCGTCGAATCCAGAAGAGATTTCAGAAGTGGCTGTAGTGAAGCAGTTTTCAGAATCTCCTTACTTCAGTTCATCACAGCAAACTTCTCTCACTCCAGATGACCTGAGGACAATAGCTGAAATTATGATTCACGAAAAGATCAAGCCTGCCTCTGTTGATGACAGCGTTAAAACTACCAGCCCCATGGATGATTCCGATTACTCGACTTCTACATCATCCGATGTGGAATATTCGACACAAAATCCTGTCGAAAATCTAAGTGATCAAGAACGTTTTGCTTTAGAAGTTGTAGAAGAAATTTCATCAAACAATTGGTCGACTCAAAACATTGAGTCTTTTGATGATTTGAACTCGACCGATGTGACAAATTCAACAGATGTAAATTCTTCCGTTCCAACTGAAAGCTCTGAAAGCACAGAAACATCGACAGAATATTCAACGGAAGAAATACTTCAGAGAACTTCAGACAATGCGACAAATGAAACAACCGATGGATTTTATTCAACAGATTTAAACGTGGAAAACTCCACAAAAATTCCACACTCGACTGAATATAGTACCAAAGACGGGTTAAGCACTGTACGTGGCTCGTTCCGCAATTTTCAAGACTCGACTGCGTCCCAAGATAACGAAAGGATGGTCCGTGTCACAGAACCCCACCTACAAAACACCGAAATGTTTGACGATCGGGACCTTTTACTCGTGAAGAATTTCGTAAAGAAAAATCTCGGTTTAAATTGAAATGATATTTTAAGTTATTAAGTTTAAAATTTTTTCCAATGTTAACTTATTTATTTGCTAGTGATTAATGTAATTAGTCTACGGTTTAGAATTTTTTTGTCCAAAATGTATATAAAAATAAGAAAAGATTGGACAGTCATGTCTAATAATACTTTTGTGTTATTAAGAGTTGTATACATGAAACAACTTGGTCTCCCAAGGATATTGTTCTTTGTTATATATATTTTTGTATATGTTAGGACTGTGATATTCTAGTTGAAAATTATTTTTATCATTTTTATTTTGTATTATTTAACATGTTTTAGAAATGTTTCTATTTAATTTTACGAACATATGATTGCCTATGACCTGTTTTAAGAGCTAAGTATTTTTTAAGTTGGACAAAGTTTATACAGATGTATTACAAGCGCCTTGTTTTCTGCGGTATTTAAATGTTTAATATTAAAGTAATATTAAATCAAGATTTTTTAACTTGCTCCCAAATGTATTTTTGACCTTATCCTATTTAATCCTAATTTCTTTCAGTCTGAATTTTTAACGTCACTTTGTGCTGAAATATGTTTATAATTGTCTGTGGTATGAAATAATGGCATACAATTTGGTTAAATTTGGAAAATACAAATGGTATTTGTTCATAATTTTTAAGAAGAAGAAGAAAAATAACTTTATTCTGGGAGTGGTGTCCCCTAAGAATAATTTACATGAAATAAATAAAGGAAGTTCCTTCTAGAAGTTAAAAGTAAAAAAAATATAGAAATCTTGGCACAATGTATACCAATAAGGCAGGACAGAAGAAAAAATNCAATGTTATTTCAACGTTGTTCAGCAAAATTTACCTACAGTTTAATCACACTTGAGTAAAAACTATTTTACGAAAAATCTAAGGAGTCATATGTATAATCAATCAGCGATGATCAAACAAAACCTAAATCACCAGCTTAATTGTACATTTATGGTGATAAATTATAAACTTATATACTGTAAAATTATGCTCTCTGAAAACAATATAAAAATAATTCCTAATGGCCAATACTAAAAAACTGGATAAAAGAATAAATTAAACAACTGATAATAATTATCAGGGGACTTTGGTGGCCAAAAATGGTTAGTGTCCCATTCATATTTGCCTTCCTAGCGGTTCTGGGTCAAATCCCAGCAGAGCCATAGCCTTTTAATCGTGTGAAAAATGAATTGTAAAGTGGTAAAGTAAGAAAGACCCCCTCATCTGCAACACACAACGGGTAGTTGGACATTAAGCCCTCCTGTATGACAGGAATTATTTTACTTACTTTTAATAATCATCAGATCAATCGATTGACCTGCGGCAAACTCAGACATTAATTATATCGGTTTTACTCAGCACAACTGACTTGTTATGTTAAAGCAGAAAGCAAACTGGACTCACCTCCAGACGAGTAGGATGCGAACAAGACGAGCACCAATATTGTTTTCTGCCCCATCCTGTAAAAAGAAAAATAATTAATAAATTAACAAAATATCAAATTTACTAAGTATTATTGTTAATCATAGCTGAAAAGTTTCCTCCTTTTTATTCGATTATTATTTAAAGCAATCAAACGCTGATTTTCCTAGCGGTCAGTGTGCCATTTCTTTTTGTTGCTTTTATTTAAAAAGTCTCATGTGACATATATTTTTATTACTAAACTAAAATTTATGACAAGTTAAATCGTTTGAATTTTTTATTTCCTGTTTAAAATAGTTTAGAACGTCTCCTTGTTTGCTTTTCTTTTCCAGTAAAAAGAATTCAGTTGAGTAAATTAAAATAGGATCAAATATAAGTGCAAAACATTTAAGTTAAATCTCTGTAATAATTTTAATATGTATAAAGATCAAATATGATATGTGTTAATCTTTTAATTTTGGTAAAACTAAGATTTACGACCAGTTAATTTTTCAGAATTTTGTATTTTTATTTTATTTTTTTATGATTTTTTACCCACTAACAGGAATATCCTGTTCAATCATAGATTACTCTAGCTGTTAGTACACAGTTATGTTGATATCTTTTATTTCAGGTATTTTCATTTAGGTAAAGGTAGGTTTTTTTATATATATATCTATTTTTTTATTTTATTATTATTACTTTTTTTTTTTTTTACGAGGGTTCACAACAGCAGAGATCATATAAACCCTCAGAGTGCCAATGTTTTTGGAAAAAAAAGCCCATTTGTAAGTATGTCGGGTTTGAATGTAGGGCCACTGGATTCGAACTCGGGACCTTTACCTTACAGTGATGAGTGCCATGTCAATGCGTAAATCGTTGCGACCACCGACGCCCTTGTAAAGGTAGGTCTTCTGAATAAAATGAATTATAAACTTTTAAGCTACATTTTCTTAATAGTTCTAAAGTTTAAACTTTTTTCTACCACTAAAATGAAATTTATGGGCGGTGCAACTGTCCCAATTTGACAATATGCTGTTAAAAAGAGTTGGTTGTAGAGCGGGTCCCTGTTTGATTCTTCAATTCAATTTAAAGCAAAGCCCTGTTAAATCCCTGACAATTAAGGTTGCCAGAGCACAGTTTTGTTTACGTTATATTTTATTCCATCCGTTTAATTTTTTAACAAAGCCAAGAGAATTTAAAGAGTCAAAAATATGCAGCTTTTAAGATGAATCTTCACAATGGTTCTAGTGGGTAAAAAGTGAGATCTAAAGTTTTTTTTCCTTCCACTAAGCTACAATTTCTAACCACTTAAACCGTCTGAATGTTTTGACATTCTGTTAAATAGAGTAGGTGACAGAGCAACTCCATGTTTATCCACTTTTTCAATTTAAAGCAATGTTCAGTTCAATCCTTGACTATTTTATCTATCTTTGCACATTTTCATTCTGCTTTATGTTACTATATTATAGTTAAATCCACAATTCATTATTTTTATTTCAAGTGTTTTAATTTTTCTTAAGATCAATGGAGTCAAAAGAGAGACATGAACATACATCTTTGACATTACATCTTTCCAGTAGTTCTAGTTGTAAAATGTGTCAGGACATCTGAAAAAATATATTTGCTAATATTTTGTTTTTTGTTCCATTAAACTGAGATTTATGACCTGTTAAAGTGTCCAACTTTTTCAATATGTAGTTAATAAAGAGGGTGGTAGAGAGTTTGACCTAAATTTTCAATTTAAAACAAGATCAGAATCAATTCCTCTTTGAGCGATGTACAGTTTTGTTAAGCTTTATGTTACTGTAATTTATTTCAAGTGTTTCAATGCTGAATAAGGATTAGTCGATAAAGTGAAAAAATATATAGTTTCAATCTTCCTGAGAATCAAAGAAGGGAAGTATAAGGGAAGATACAAGGAGTTTGCGGGTGGAGAAAGGTAAGAGAAGCCAGGACCAACGAAACAGGCTGAGGGAGGCAATGGAATGGCGGGAAATTTGGGAAATGTGGGAATGCCAGGAACGGTTTTGGTCAAAAACTACTAGGTTTTTAACCGAAGAGCAGAAGGGGATGGGATGGTTATTTAGCATGAGAGGTGGGATGCTGGGGAGGGAATTAAGGAGTTGCCTGGACCCGATAATTATGGCGGTGGATTTGGCCGGATTGAGGACTAGGGAATTTTTATGGGCCCATTCGTTGATGGAGTTTAGGTCTTTTTGGGTCTTGAGAGTGGCCGAGTGAAGATCAGAAGGGTGGAAGGATATGTATATTTGGGAGTCATCGGCGTATAGGTGATAGTTACAGGACTGGATGGAGTCGGGCATAATTTTGATTAGTTCTTTAAGATTACCATTGGGGGGGGATAATCCAAGTCTTGGGGCTTTACAGATAATGTTCCCAGATTTATTCTGATCTTGATTCTCGTCCACATTTGGGACTAATGATTTCGTTGAATTGGTGCAGGTAAGATTTTGCGTTCCTTGTTCACTCAATTTTTTTTCTTTTTTTCTTTTTGAATAAAAAGAAAGAATGAATGAAGTTGGGCTTTGTTTATTGAAGCTTTGTATAGGATCTTTGCTCTGAAGTGATCCATGATACATTCCATTCAGCTAGAGTTTTTATCAATGTTGAGTACGGCACATAGCTCGATGGTCGCCAGAACCCCACAGTCTTCACTTTTTTAAAGAATAGTTTTACTCACAAACTATTTTTAGCAGCAGAAGAACCATCCTTTACAATAACTGAACCAACATTCTCTGTGTTAATTATTTTCATTCCACAGCTCATTCTTTGTCTGTGGCCGCTCCTGTTGCCTCCAGATCAACTGCCTCATTCCTGACATGGGCTTGATGCATCAAAATGTTACCTCCAAGCCTTGTCCCTCAAGAGCTTCAGGCTCTCCTGTTGATCAGATAAGATTGGGGACTCCTGCCAGATGGACCCCCCCCCCAATACATCCAAAACCACCTGGCTGTCTGTCATATTACTAGCTGTTTTGGCATCCTTCAATTATGCCTTGTTCCTGATCAACAATTTTAGGGTGAGAAAAAGCTTGGCTTGATTATTGCTACATCAATCCGCCATTTTAGTCCTTATATTGATTGCAATGTCATCTTACTTGTAGAAGATAAAAGCTGCCCCAATTTGGTTTTCTTGGTGATGTCTGTATATATTTGGAAGAACTCATGTACACTGTGGGGAGAAGTTCTCGTCCATAGAACAGGGATTGTTTTAACTTTGTGCTTGTATTTTTCTTGACTTTTATTTTTCGTTATGTAGCTGGGTATTTACGTATGGGGGTGAACTCGACATTTGGTTCATACATTACAAAAAGTCAAAACATATACTCTAACATATACTGATCGTGTGCTCATTTTGCCACTCCGCGCCTTTCTAAAATCAACAGTTTACGAGTGCATTGAATTTGCCCTGCACCCTCCATAATTTTGCCGGGATGATATAATCTTTAATCGCCGACAAAATCGCACCCAATAGTGCGAGGTCGTGGGCACGTTACGAGAGGAAGTCGTCGGCACTCTGTATACAGGCTGTCTGTTATTTCAGTTTTTTTAACTATTTAATAGATTGTAATTCTGTGTACCGTTTATTTCCAATTGTAGACGAGTTTGCGTGGGCGTTTATTTTTCAACACAGTACCCCGGAGGAAGTACAGTTATGGACGATGCCTAGACAACATACAATAATCCATTTCCCGTTTCGATATTACATAAACAGCCGGGAAAGTGGGCAATATCCATATAATTGATGTCATTATGTAAAATGCGGCCGTTAAGAAAAAAAATCTTAACTATCAGAAATTATCATAATATCAATCATAGAAAGTAATTTAAGTTGCAACAACATACCTTATACTCGAAATCTTTTTAATCTATTTAGGAATTAATTTTAACACAAAAAATTAGAATTGAGCATTTAATTTTACTGCAGCTGGTTAAATTAACGAGTTATTAAATTTAGGATTTAACATAAATAATGATAAATTTCGAAGTCAATTTTAAACTCAATGCAGGTAGAAGTCAGTCATCAATTTAAACCTTACAACATTTGGGCCTAATTATAATATAGGAGGTTAATTTTGATGTCACTTTTAGCCTAAAATAGGTTAGAGTTAGATGTCAATTTTAAGCAAAATAGAGGTTGGAGGCAGCCTGTTTAACCGTTCGGCCTCAGTTGAGAATTATAACTTTAATTGAGGTTAGATATGGATGCCAGTTTCAACCTTAACTGGGTTGGATTAAGATTGAATTTTAAACTAAAGCCAGTAGGCTAGAGTTAAATGTCAATTTTAAGAGAAAGAAAAGTTGGAGGCAGCCTATTTAACCTTTAAACCGTTCGGCCTTAGTTGACAATTATAACTTAAATGGGGGTTAGATATCGATACCAGTTTCAACCTTAACTGATTTGGCTTTAGATTGAATTTTAAACTAAAGCCAATAGGCTAGAGTTAAATGTCAATTTTAAACGAAAGAGAGGTTGTGAGGCTATTTAACCTTTAAACAGTTTGGCCTTAGTTGACAATTATAACTTAAATGAAGGTTAGATTTCGATGCCAATTTTAACCTGAAGTAGGTTAGATTAAGATGTTCGTTTCAACCTAAAGAAGGTTGGATTTAGATGTCGATTTTATACTAAAGCCAGTAGGCTAAGGTAATTTATTTCGTGTCAATTTGAAACGAAAGAGCGATTTGAGGCAGCCTATTTAATCTTTAAACAGTTCGGCATTAGTTGAGAATTATAACTTAAATGAAGGTTAGATTTCGATTACAGTTTTAACCTGAAGTAGGTTAGATTTCGATACTCGTTTCAACCTAAAGAAGGTTGGATTAAGATGTCAATTTTATACTAAAGCAAGTAGGCTAAGGTTAAATGTCAATTTGAAACGAAAGAACGATTGGAGGCAGGCTATTTAACATTTAAACAGTTCGGCCTTAGTTGAGAATTATAACTTTAATGGAGGTTAGATTTCGATGCCAGTTTTAACCTGAAGTAGGTTAGATTAAGATGTTCGTTTCAACCTAAAGAAGGTTAGATTTAGATATCAATTTTATACAAAAGAGACGTAAAAGTAGGCCATTTTAACCTTTCAATAGTTTGGCGTTAGTTCATTATAAAAACTTGGGGGGTCATCAATTTTAACACCTCAACATTTAGCCTTAAATTACAATTATCATCTAAATAGAGCTTAGACTTCGATGCCATTTTTAATTTAAAACAGGGTAGATTTAGAACAACGACAAGCGTAAGTTAATAGAAATTATAAAGATGGAGTGATACGTAGATTCACTGTTTGTAAATGAAGTAACATTTACAAAAAGTGAAATTCATCAATTTTAACCTCTCAACAGTTTTGCCTTAGATGACAATTATATCCTCAATGGAGGATAGATTTTGATGCCAGTTTTAAGCTAAAGCAAGTTAGATTTGGATGTTAAGTTTGTAGTAGACCGGTTAGTCATTAATTTTAACCATCATTATTTTGAATTTAGACGACAACTTTAACATAAAGCAGGAAACAAGTGAAACTTAGACATTAATTTAACCAGTCAACTGTTAGCCTTAGATGAATGACAATCATAACAAAATTACAGGTTAGATTTAGATGTCAATTTAACCTAAAAATCGGTTGAATTTAGACGTTTAATTTACACTAAACATAGGCGGGATTTAGGTTAATTTTTACTCCAATAACTGATTATGATTTAGGAGCATATTTTAATATAAACATATTGATGCTAATTTTAATAAAAAGACATTTTAAGTCGTCAGTTTTAATCGATCAACATTGATGAAAATTTTAATCTAAAGAAATTTTTATGTCAATTTTAACCTCAATAAATGTTTTGATTTACATGATTCTTAACCTGCAGACAAGTTAGATTTAGATGTCAACTTTACCTGCAAACATTTAGTTCTATAGTATATCCTAAATACATATTGAACTTTAAATTTCAATTTTAACCTAGAACAGGTTATATTTGTATATTTTAATATTAAAATAAATTTGATTTAATGAGAGTAAATGATGTAAATGATTTTACAAAAAGTGAATACACCTCACCTTTACAATTTCTCTTAACTATTTACTGTGGATAAAATTTTCACGCATACAGTATTGTTTATTACCAAACATAACACGTTTCAAACCAGACACATACACAGAGAAAAATTTATCTGATTTCTTCATTACTTAAGAAAGTTTTACCATTACGTTGGTGTTAATGATGCAGACATGACAAACACAAACCGTTTAACTTTCACCGAGTTTGTAAAAAATTAAACAAAAAACTTAAACGAAAGTTATTACGTCCGTATCGAAATATCTATAATTTTTCCCTTCGGCGGTTTTAATTAATTATATTTAATTTATTTCTTCTCGAGTTATGAATCAACTGACCCTAGTATAAAAGATTCGCTAGTCTTTTAGTTTAAAACATTTTTAAAATAAGAAGAAAATAAAATTTCGAAGTGGATTTTTGAAAAACTTTTGAAAAAAGTCAAATAGAGTTAATGCAAATTTTTAAATCTAAAATTTTCTAGCATTGTATAAATTCATTTTTTTAATCTAAAATTTTCTATAATTATAGAAATTCATTTTTTTCAAATCTAAAATTTTCTAGCATTGTATAAATTCATTTTTTTAAATCTAAAATTTTCTATCATAAATTCATTCTTTTTAAATCTAAAATTTTCTGGCATTATAGAAATTCGTTCTTTTTAAATCTAAAATTTTTTATCATTGTATAAATTCATTTTTTAAATCTAAAATTTTCTATCATTGTATAAATTCATGTTTTTGAAATCTAAAATTTTCTAGCATTGTATAAATTCATTTTTTAAATCTAAAATTTTCTATCATTATATAAATTCATTTTTTTAATCTAAGATTTTCTAGCATTGTATAAATTCATTTTTTCGAAATCTAAAATTTTCAAGCATCGTATAAATTCATTTTTTTAAATCTACAATTTTCTATCATTATATAAATTCATTTTTTTAATCTAAGATTTTCTAGCATTGTATAAATTCATTCGAAATCTAAAATTTTCAAGCATCGTATAAATTCATTTTTTTAAATCTACAATTTTCTATCATTTTAGAAATTCATTCTTTTTTAAATCTAAAATTTTCTATCATTATAGAAATTAATTTTTTTAGTCTAAAATTTTCTAGCATTGTATAAATTCATTTTTTTAATCTAAAATTTTCTATAATTATAGAAATTCATTTTTTTTCAAATCTAAAATTTTCTAGCATTGTATAAATTCATTTTTTTCACATCCCATATTATTTGTAAAATTTAAATAATCTTTATAAATCCCAGGCCCTGAAGATGATCTCAATAAAGATCGAAACGTTGGCACGATAAAGAAAATGTTTTTTGTAAAACCTACGTCACATCAGACCGCATCTCACGATCTCCAAATAACCATGTATATTTTATGTTGGGTCTGAAAAGACTCATTATGTCATTTCACCCAATTTGCCATCATCATAAACAATACATATCGGTTCAATCATATTTCGTAAACCGAATAAAACTGTTCACTAATGATTATAAGGTATTCATAGTACAATGCTGTTTCTTGTCACGTCCAGGCTTTTCACAAGAGTTAATTAAATATTTCTTTGCCTGGCTGCTTTTTTTTCGCAGTCGCTTTCTGCCGGTTCAGGCATGGCTCTCACGTCTCTCCTTTGTCGCATGGATTTTCACCCGAGTATAATGGGACAGACACAAGTAAAAAGTCAAGTTTTGTAATCTTCGTTGGTGGGGGGGAAATTATGTGGAAAGTATAACGCAATATCGATATTCGAAGGTGTTCGAAATGGACATATCGAGATATCAATTCTATTTTCTATAATAAGGATTTTCTAAAATTATTTTTAACCCACTTTCAACGATTTTGATTGTAAATTTTCACGTCATAGATCAATGACAAACCATCCGTCAAACTTTCGTGCCACCCAAGACATCTTGCTCGGCAACTTTTCATCGAGCATTCTTTTGAAAGAAAAAATATGAAATCAAAAGATTTTTATAAGTCAATTTGAACGTAAGGTTACGTATCACATTTATTAAGTAAAAACATATGCATGTTTGCCAAATCAAGTCATTTCGTTTAAGATATTCCCTCCAATAATTGTCAATGATGTTAATGAAAGTCCATATATGTTTAGTGGTCATAATTGATCGTATTATTTACTTCAATTAATTATTCTTCTTATCAAAGGTCTTAGTTGAGATGAAAAAGTTGGTGTCACGAGCGGGATTCGAACCCACGATAGCTCGAGTGGTTACATCGGCGTATTGAGCCAAAGGTCGTGGGTTCGAATCCCGCTCGTGACACTAACTTTATCAACTCAACTAAGACCTTGGATAAAAAGAGTAATGAATTGAATTAATACAAGTATTGCGTTTTTACACTCTATTAAATATATCCGAATAACAATTGGAACCGACAAGTGAAATAAACCATCTAAAGAAGACCAAAACAAAGGATAAAATTAAATATTCAAAAATTAATGTTATTAACCACCCCAATTAATTTTATTGACGACCCAAATGTGGATGCAGAGCAGGATCAGAATAAATAAACCTAGGGCATATTAAAAAGTATAGTGATCGAAAAGCATCTTTCGTTAGTTCATTCGTAAAATTTGTAAATACATTAAATTTTGATGCAATTTAAGTTTAAGTCTTTAAACAAAATAGTGGGTTTTTCTTTTTATCTATTAACGCCAATGTAATGTAAATATACACTGACAGACGAATTGATTTTTGTTTTCATTTTCTCCATAAAAGAAAATTCTGCCCTTAATATGTCTCATTGTTTTTATCAATAAATATTTGTTTATGCTATGTTTTAAATTGGGAATATTAATTAGAGCTGAACACACTTAATACTTAATCCAAAACAAGGATAAAGGATTTTTCAATGTTTCATTTTTACGGGATTTAAAATGTTTATTCAGTCTCATTTGAATTCTGAAGCAATAAGCTGTTTAGTTTTCATCTTTGCTTTCTTAATTTCAATTTTTAAACTTAAAAATGCTACTTAGTGTTGAGGATGTTGGGCGTGGTGTGGCACTTGTTGAAGATGGACGCTCCATCAGACCTAGCCACCGGAGTTCCCAACGAAAATTTGCAAGAAGACGAGACGCTTTCAAGAAACTAGGTCCTACCATGGAAGGCCCGGTTCTGGACGCCCAAGGGTAACAGAACCACAGGATGACCGGTTTTGCCTAAGAATTTTACGAAACCGGCACCTTACTTTGTTCAAGCGATTCATCAGCTCTAGGAAGTTCGAGGTGACCAAATTTCTGAACGCACTACTCGACGAAGATTAAATCAGTATGGACGGATGGCTTTTCGCCCCGTAAGAGGACCAGAATTGACCAGAACACACAGAGTTGCACGGCTCGCATTTAATCGAGGACACAGCCTTTGGTATTTGGACGATTGGTCTGCTGTACGTTTTTCAAATTGAGTGTAGATTTGCTCTACGATCTTCATATGGGCGGGAGAGAGTGTGGAGAAGGCGAAATGAAAAGTACGAAGGTTGTAATTTTTCCCAGAGCCAATCTTTTCATCGTAGCTCAGTGATGATGTGGGCGGGAATTTCAATGGTGAGTCGTACAGAGTTGGTTGTTGTTCCTGGAGGGTCTTTGACGGCCACTCGCTATGTGGATGAAATTTCGGAACATTATGCGTTGCCTATCCGCGATGAAATCAGCGACAATCCTATTTCAATGCACGATAATGCCCGTCCACTTCTTGCTCGCATAGTACAAACGTACCTTCAATACCTCAGGGACTTATGAGATGGGGAGTTGATGTCCGAGTGGATCGAGGTCACGATATCTCAGGTGGTAGAGCAGCGGCGTATCTAGCCGAAGGTCGTGGGTTCGAATCCCTCTCGTGCCGTTAACTTTTTTTTCATCTCAACTAAAAACCTTAATTAATTGTCATTTATTAATTGGTCAAGCGGACCACGAAATTAGTGAATTAAAACAAATTTTATCTGTCCGTTTTAAATTTATTTGTAATTTTCCTTAACAATTTGCATTTTTTTTTTACTTTTTAGACAAAAACTCAAATCGTGAGATGCGGTCTATTGTAACGTAGATTTTAGAAAAACATTTTCTTTATCGTGCCAACGTCTCGATCTTTATTGAGATCATCTTCAGGGCTCAAAATGTTAGTTTTCTGCGAAATTGTGCCATTTTTGTGTGTCGTGTTGAGTCGACTTGTCACACAAGAATGGCACAATTACGCAAAAACTAACATTTTTGAGCCCTGAAGATGATCTCAATAAAGATCGAAACGTTGGCACAATAAAGAAAATGCTTTTCTAAAACCTACGCACAGCAGACCTCGTCTCACAATTTTCGAATAAAAAACGATTTATTTTGCTTACTGTCATTTAAGAAAGAAGTTTCCAAAACTGTTGGGTTGGGTAGTACATCAAATTTGAGGGAACCTAAATGATAAAAATATTGTTAAATTAGTTATTAGTCGATTTTATTTTTTACCTTTCTCTAATATAACTCTTTGCTAAATCGCTTGCTATTAAGTTTTAAACAAATTAAATTAATTGTCTTCAGATTGTCTCTTATATGTTTAAATTATTCGCTTAGATCAAAGGTTTGCATCTGTTGCTGAGCGAAAGGTCAAATTACTTCATTGACTATTGCAATCTTTCAAAACACACAACAAAAAACACATCTCGTCACTTTACAACTGAATCCAATTATTTTTGTAATTTATCTAAAAAGCTTTTTCGAGTGGGGGCTTTTCCGCCGTGCTTAATAGTTCAAGGAATGCATGTTGCATTGTAAAAAGGTAACTTTACCTAGAAAAAACAAGCAAATTTGATGTAATCGAGATAAAGCATCAGCCGGAAAAATTCAATTAATATATGTTCAAAAATATATGTTAAATATTAATGAGTCGCATTTATTCTAAACTTATGCAATTCTTCAGTTTTTAATATTCCGTATTATTTTCTGTGTGTTTTGCTTGAAAACTGTTCTACATGGACATATACAAATATAAGAAGATTATGATTATTTATTTGTTTATTTATTTTGCTAAAAATCAGGGTCTACCAACACTGATGTCATTTCAGCCCTTACTCAAGTTTATGCGTCGGATACTTTAAATTCCGCCATCAACCCTCTCGTTAAATTCACACACTCACAATAATTAAATTATTTACAAATTTCACATTCATATAAATATATACAAATAAATATACACACATATACAGGGTGTCAACAAAAACACGTCCTTAATATTTTTTTAAGTCTAGTTTCACATTTTTACTTTTATTTGGAGAAAAATTATACAGGTTACATCAGGCCCAGTTCAACATAAAAATTTCAAATACAACCCTATACACCCTGACAGATAATTTTAAAGGATTTTTTACGCTGAAAACATTGGTGAATTCGGATTTTAAATTGGTCAAAAAATGACAACGTTATGGCAAAAATTTGAAAAACCGCATTTCATTATTTTTTTTTTTTTTTTTTTTTACGATGGTTCGCAACAGCAGAGGTCATATAAACCCTCAGGGTGCCGGTGTTTTTGAAAAAAAAGCCCATTTGTAAGTATGTCGGGTTCGAATGCAGGGCCGCTGGATTCGAACACGGGACCTTTACCTTACAGTGATGAGCGCCGTGTCAAAGACTAAACCTTGCGGCCACCGACGCCCCCATTTCGTTATTAATTCGAATAATTTGCTTATTCACTAAAGTAAACATTAATTGCCGGTATTGTTTACATTAGAATATTGAATATTTTCTGTGGGACCATATAAAAATAGTGTCTAGTGTACAGCTTTAGTGGCTCCTTGTTATGCGAGCAAGCAATTGGAGCCTGTCCCGACATTAGACCTACGAATTGTGGTTCTGGTCTCTCCTTGGAAAAATATATGTAATGGTAGTAGATTCAGAAGGACAAATAGGTCAGTAGTCTCACAGAACCAATGATTTTCAAGCATGCTAGTCTCTGAGCAGTACCCAGGATCTTGACCTTCCTTGCTTTGTCCACCCAACCACCCATCCGTAGGCTATCATGGATGTATGGGTGCATAGCCATAGAGGCAGTTTTGCGTTTAGTCCCCAACTGTTCCACAAGGACGATTACTTCTACCAATGGCAATGGGGTAGCTACAAGAAGAGAATCGGTTTGGCATCGTCTCCGAACTGTCCCACTTGCGATTGCCCTTCAAATCCTTCCCCCATAATTTTTGAATGTCCAGAATATGAAAATGAAAGAGACAAACTGCTAAAAAATCTGAGCAAAGTCCCAAACATTTCTAAACCAATAAACTTAGAATCTGTCCTAATAAGCAACAATCCATCAGCTTTCAACATAATCTATGGATTTCTAAAAGTCGATAAACGTTTCTTTTTGATTATCTTCAACCATGAAAATTTCACGCTCGATAGTAACTGCATGGGTAATGAAAGTCTTGGAACTCAATTCCACACAATTCAGCTATATATTGTTGATTTCTAAATGAATGAACGTTGAGTTCCAAGTGGATGAGCATTGATACATCAAATTGGTAGATTTAATTGAGTATTTTTAATATATATTACTGTTGAGTTCCTCTAAGCAGGATATAAAGTTTTAACAGGGTGTTTATGTGATACATTATTATATTCTTGGTTTAGTTCCAAGTGACTGAATAATCTTTCAGTTAATTAAGGTTTTTAGTTGAGATAAAAAGTCAATGGCACGACGGGATTCGAACCCACGATCTTCGGCTAGATACGCCGCTACTCTACCACTTGAGTATTGTGACTTCGATCCACGCAGACACTAACTTCCCATCTCAACGCCACCTTTTGAATTTTGATTTGAAAAATGGCGAAAAGGAGGGAAAATTCAAAAGTTGGGGTTGAGATGGGAAGTTAGTGTCCAAATGGATCGAAGTAACGATAGGTCAAGTGGTAGAGTATCGGCGTATCTAGCCGAAGGTCGTGGGTTCGAATCCCGCTCGTGACACTGACTTTTATATCTCAACTAAAAACCTTAATCAATTGAAAGATATTAATTGGTCAAGCGGACCACGAAAACTAGTGACTTTAAGACTGAGTAATGATACATTACCCTTGTAACAAACAAATTGATATGAACGTGAAGGATGCGATGGACTTTGGAACTCGTGGGAGACAAGAGGGCAGAAAGGCTGAAAGGCGGAGGACAGGATGCTTTCCATTGGGAGACTGCGAACAAACCACCTCGAACATAGCTGCTTCAACTTGGCCTGTGAAGAATCATCTTATGAGAAAATATCAGGAAAACGGCATTCATCGTGTGAGTTTTTTCCTATTCCAAATTTCCTTAATTTTATTCCTTGGTGATTGCGCATACGTAAATATGAATTCATTTATTTTTAAAAATAGTTTAAATACTACTTAATTATATTTTGAGGTTTTTTTTATATTGTTTCAAGAAGAATTGGTTTATTTTTTTGTAAAAATTTAAGTTTTAAGATTCAATTTAAAAGAAAGAAGAGTGTAAATATAATTTTAGAAAAGAAATAATTGGATTGAATAAATTCTGTTTCCCTTACAGTGCCTTTTATTTTTAAATTTTTCTTTTTATTAAAATAATAGTAATAGTAAAAAAATTACAATTATTACTATAATTGTTAAAATTGTATTTTAATTTTTTCATAAAAAATACCCTAAAAGTCTAACACGCTGGTGCAGATTTAACTGAGTATTTTTTGATATGTATTACTGTTGAGTTCCTCTAACCTGGATATAAAGGTTTATAAATAATGTTGGTTAAATTCTAACAGGGTGTTTATGTGATACATTATTACATTGTTGGTTGAGTTCCAAGAGGCTGAGTAATGAAACATTAGGCTGGTGTAGATTTAACTGAGTATTTTTTTATATGTATTACTGATNTGATTGAGTTCCTATAAGATGGATTTAAAGGTTTATAAGTAACGTTGGTTAAGTTCTAACAGGGTGTTTGTGTGATACATTATTACATTGTTGGTTGAGTTCCAAGAGGCTGACTAATGAAACATTAGGCTTGTGTAGAGTTAACTAATATTTTTTGATATGTACTACTGATTGAGTTCCTATAAGATGGATTTAAAGGTTTATAAATAAGGTTGGTTAAGTTCTAACAGGATGTTTATGTGATACATTATTATACTGTTGGATGAGTTCCAAGAGTTTGAGTAATAATACATTACGCTGGTGTATATTTAACTGAGTATATTTTGATATGTATTAGTGATTGAGTTCCTATAAGATGGATTTAAAGGTTTATACATAATTATTCTTTTTATGTAAGTTTTGGTTGAGATAAAAAAAGTCGGTGTCACGATCTTCGGCTAATTACGCCGCTGCTCTTTTCTAATTTTCCCTCTTTTTGCCGTTTTCAATGTCAAGTTTTATCTCAACCAAGACCTTACATAAAAAGAATAATTGAAAGAAGTAACTTGGTCAATTGACCACTAAAACATAAAAGGGTTTATAAATAAGTTTGGTTAAGTTCTAATAGGTTATTTATATGATATATTATTATATGGTTTGTTGATTCTAAAATGAGGAAGATTTTGTAGGTAATTTCAGTTGAGTTCCAAGAGTCTGAGAAATGATATATGAGGTTGGTGTATGTACCAGTTTACCTGAATGTGAGCATTTTTTATGTGTCATTAATTGAGTTCTTATAGGCTGGATATAAAGGTTTTTAAATCACTTTTATTGAGTGGATGGATTTGCTGGATATTTTTGCGCTTTAAATTGTTGGTTGAGTTCCAAAAGGCTGACCATTTGATAAATTATGTCGGGTGAATTCTAGATATTTACAAATTGTTCTGTAACAACCGAAATACAGATTCATCAGCCCGCAAGCCTCACAAAAAATCTCACAATAATAAATTATGTAGAATTAAAATTTTAGAGGATGTTTGGAAAGTTTTGATAGAGCTGTCAATTTATCATCATCATACTCTGGTTATGTAAGAAAATAGATGGACCCCTGATGCTTGATGCATGGTCGATCGAGTTTCCCCGACAACGAGGATCGTACGATTCGCGTTAATCCCCCGATAAGAGACCCTTTTCTAAAATTTCCCCTCCGATGTCCGGCCATCAGAGGAAGAGAGTGTCATCGGAGGCGGTGAAAGCACAGGAAACGAGTGGGGGCATCCAGGTCAGATTTGGTGCTACATAAGCCAACTAAACTGCAGACGGATCGCCCAGTACTCTCCTACCTTCAGCGAGGTAAGCATCGTCAACTCATATATCATTTACGACTTTTCGAATCAGATCGAAACGTATTAAAACTTGGGGAAAATATCGCGAAAAACATCCAAAAAAAATCAAGTAAAGCCATATCACTCGATTTATTTTTAAATAAAATTCGGTTGAATTTGATAAAATTGTATTTATGTGTATCATTTTGAAATTTTGATCCGATTTGTGACTGGTTACGTGATCTGCAAGAGTAGCTAATTACCTACCATTATATTTAAACTCTAGGTCCGCTTGGTCTCGCTAAACATTAGTCAGATTTATCAGCTGAAACAAAGATAACCTTTATTTGCTTGCATAACAGTCAATTTCGTATTTCATAATTTCTTAACGACCCTTATGTACATTTTAAAGCAGATGATAATCCTAAATTCAAAAGGTGAAAAAAAATTATTCAACGCTAACCTTTCATCACTTTTCATTAAAATTAATTACAAAAGTATAATTTATTTATATTAGAATACTTTTCATAATAAAATTAGAAGATTAATCATTTATTATTATAACATAATCCAGTCGTATGTTATTAGTTCAAGTTTATATTTTGCATTTCTTTTTAACACAATAGTGAGCATTTTATGGTCATGAAGCATCATTAAATAGTTATTGAATATTTTTGTTTTTAGTACAATTTTCGTATGTCTATACTCGCTGGATTAGTCTGTTAGAAGCATTTTGGCATATCGTCATCTTCATTGTGTCTGTCACGGAAGAGACTGAGGCTGCATAAGCCGTTTAGGTGGTTACCCCAGTGCTATCCTCTTCCTTTAAGCCTTCATTGAAATTCAAATCAAGATTTATAGCTGACAAGATGTTACTTATGACTGAGGAAGGTTAGAAAATATAAACATTTTGAATGAGTAAGGTACGTCTCAAGTGGTAAGGACTTCCTCCCATAACCGATCGATGTAGGTGAAGTCCAGCACCTCAAAAATACACTGATGAATGAATGAGCTTACTATATATTTATTTGTTCACATAAAACATAGTTCATTTATAAAAAAAAATCATTGTACAAAATTGTTAAGAATTAATTCATGTGTCATTTTAATTCCTTGTTGTAAGTATGTAGAACCCTTAGGATATTTTTTTTAAATGTTGAATAATTATTATTTGCCGAATTGGCTTTGATGTTCTTTGTGTAAATATTTTTCAATAATTGTGATTTTCGAAGCATTTTGGGTCCGCTGTTTTTTGCTTGGTTCGCCCAGTGTGTCAACATTCTGTGTTGTTTTGACTAAAAAACGTTCCAGCTAGCGAACTAAGGAAACAAAATTAACTTAATTTAGGAAAATTATTACAAATGGACAAGATTTTCAAGATAATACAGAATGCGGAACGTAAAAGAAAATAAGATTTTCCCGAATTTTGGGGGTTGTTTGATCGTTTGGGTCCGCTGAATCTCGCCTCTGTTTCACCCCGAGTGTTTAGATTCATGTGCTAATTTTCATTCAAAACATGGCAAACTAACCAAACTACAGTAAATAATAAAATGAACATATCAGTATAATTATATTCGTCAATTTGATTGAGTAGGAAGCCTAACCACCACGGCCCGCCTAATTCTCGCTGTTTATTACCTTGTGTATCTTGTAAGCTTTTACAAACTTAATATTTTCTTAAAAGTTTGTTTAAGTGTCTATTACATTTTAAATGACATAGGAAAAAACATGTTTTTATCTGGCATATTTGGTTGTTTTCTGAACATTTGGTCAGTCTCGATTTTTCAGCCTGTCAGATGGGTTTCGGCTTCTCGACATCTTCAGTCGTCGGTCTGAGTTGGAATGTAAGTCTAGGTATGAAAAAACTCTTCTGCCCACTGATCGTATAACAACATAGGCGAAATTACCGTAAATGACTGTGTCTCATCCTGAAAATTATGAAATGACAGATCGACAGGATGATCGGAAAAGGCCAAACTAAAAATTCATAACCACACAGAACTCAATGATATTTAAAAAAATATTACCAATTTGTATGGAAGGTGACAGTGTCTCACCCTGCTTATAACCCTGACAAAGAGTACAGAGAAAAAGAAAAACGTGAAAATTGCATCGTATTAAATTATAATTCATATTTGTTCAACTTGACGTATCGATCTTATTACATCGAATCTTGCGGTCCGCTTGATCTCGCTGAGCTACCAGTATACAGTAAATAGTCAGACTTATCTTGTTTATACGGATAATAAATTGTTCAATTAATAGAGTTTTTGGAACGAAACGTTTTATTGTCGAAATAATGGTTATTAATTTTTAAAGAATGCGGGAGTTGAATGGATTGGCTTTGCGGTTTTGCGGTTTACTGTATTTACGATTTTTCTGTAATTAATTGTCTATTTATTATCCTAGAGGTAGGTGTATATAAAAAAAGTTTAAAATATTAAAGAGCTTTTGGTGGCTTTTTACATCAAAAGTCAAAACTTTTCCTTCCTGATCTTTCCAAAGATCAGATTCTGGAAAAAAAATAACATGGATTTTTTCTTTTTTAAACGATATATCAGCAGTTTTGACAGATTTTTCAATACAGCTCGCGTCCCATCGGTCCCATCGGAAAAATTCCGTGTAGAAATTGGCCAAGACGTGACTTCGCAGCCTCTCAGGTCGTCAACCCTCCCGTCTTCGAAAGTGGTTAACGGCTTGTATCATTTCAAAACGCTTCATTGCAAAATCACCATCAAAGCCTATTTGACAGGTCCGTTGAATTTTTAAATATTTTTTGTTTTTTACAATCGTTCGGAAAAGAGAAAACGTCGAACTTCGGTGACCCACGGCTGTAAACAAGTTACTTCGTGGTTTTACACCCAGCATAGGCCAAAATGCCATTTCCCCCCCCCCCCAAAAAAAAAATTATATATTCAAAACTATAACATTTATAGTATCAAGGCATAATTTCTACATAACAAAGAGCGACATAATCGTAAAAAGCAAAACTTAATAATAAGCTTAACTTACGGCCATTTTTTTTTCTTCTGACTGAAGAATGATATGGTTATACAGCGAAAAGCATCAGACCAATAATATCAATATTATATATTTCAATAAATTATAATAAACAATAACAAATAGAATATCTAATATAAACATAAGACAGACTAGGCTTATTTAATTAACGAAGTGGTTCAATACCTAAAGTACTGAATTTATAAAAAATCTATTTTCCTTATTTTAATGTCGAAAAATTAAAAGTTAACAGTAGACATTAGAGTGAAACTTTAATTTATAAAATGGATGAAATAGTACATAACCATTTTGTTGCCCATCCACCTCTCCTCAGTATCCCATACCGATGGATACCGGCCAACATTTTAAAAACTATCTTTCAATTAAGGTTTTTAGTTGAGATAAAAAATTAAAACCTTAATTAATTGAAAGATATTAATTGGTCAAGCGGATCACGAAACTAGTGAATTTAAAAACTATGATGGAGTTACTCTAAACGTCTTTTTTTTCTTAAAAACAGTTCATAAAGGATAGGTAATTTCTTCGTTGATTGCAAAGGGGTCTCCTATTGATGGTTGATTTTTTTCCTACCAACGTTAGATCCTTAGAACCAATTTAAAAATTTATAAATAGCATTCTCTGATGCTAAATTTAACTATATATTTTTCAGATACTTATTTAATACTAATCGGCCTTTTATTAGCAATTCCTTTTTTGGGCTTTACAATTATATAAATATTGAAATTTTAAACAAACTTGTATAGAAATTTTATTTAATTTAACTGCCAAATGGCTGACTGTTATGGACAAAAGAACAATTGATCAAATTACTCGGCAACTACTAACAAATCAAACAATTTTTCCCTATATTAAGAGATCGTTAATTTTGAAAATTGATCTTGCATTCATTATTTTATATTTTGTTCTTCCGTGGTGATTTTCGAAGAACAGTTGGTTTTAAAGAAAATCTCCATTTTTCTAAATTGTAATGCATTTGTTGACCTACAGAAGGACATGACCAATAGGAAACGGTTTAAAGAAACCTTGTGTTATTAAAACTTGTGGAATTTGAAAAACTTTGACTAATAATTGACAATAAAACAAACATGTTGAATAAAATTTTGACGTGAAAATAATTTTTAAATACTGAAGTTGTTCTTGTCTGGTCATGTTTTTAATTATTTTGTAGAAAGAAAAAATACTTTGTTTTGTTTATTTACTTGTTCGTCAACTATTTTTTATAAATGTTCTAACCGCTAACGTTTCCAAATTTCCTGGATTATAGTCAGGTGAAAGTATTCGTTAAAAAGATATAACAATACAGAAGAAACTCAAGAGAAACTGCCAAAACGTGTGAAATTTAAAATCGATCCTTTAGAATATGTCACACCCTTTATCTGTAGGCTTAAAGGAATAATTGACTAGGTTTTCGAACAAAAATTTGATGTCAAAATCATTTTTGAAACCTGTAGTTTAGCTTTTTTTATCACCCTTAACCTCCTGTTTGCCATGCTTTTTTGGCTTGGGGTATAAGCAGGGTGAGGACAATACAATATATATGAATTTATTCCTTCATGTTTTTAAATAATTTTCTAGAAGAAAATAGCTTGTTTTGATTTTTTACTTGTTCGCGAACTCATGGTTATAATTGTTCTAACCGTTTGCAGAATATTCCTTGGATTGTTGACTGATGAAAGAAAATAAAACAAATTAGAAAAATACAGAAGAAACTCCAGAGAAACCGTCAAAACGTGCAAAATTAGACAACGATAGACGTTGGCAAAAATTAACTAGGTTTTCGAATAAAGATTTGATGTAAAAATCATTTTCAAAACTTGTAGCTTAGACTAATCACCCTTAACTGCCTGGTCTGGGTTATAAGCAGGGTGAGGGGACAATACCACTTTTACTTAGAGCGAAAATATAATAGCCTACATTGGTTTTTAAAGAATCGTTTGAGAATTAATTTTTATTACCGTAGCAACCGCTAGGGTCTGGAGAAGATTTTCTTAGTTATTAAATGGAGGAAGTGATATAAAAAAATAAAAATTTAAATAAGAAACTCAAGAAAAAAATATTTTTTGGAAAATACTGTCGATTCTATAGAGGCAATTTGGCACAAATTGGCAGGGTCGTCTAAAAAAACATGTGAAATTTGAAAACGAGCCTTTAGAAAATCTCGTACTTTTAGTCGACTTCGGCAATAATTTACTAGGTTTTCGAACAAAAGTCGGATGTGAATGACAGTTTTAAAGCTTGAAATTCGGACTTTTCTATTTATCCTTGACGTACTTCATCCTTGACAAGATTACCCTCTCATACAAAGTTTGCTTTTTAACACCGGATAAAATGTACAATGCTGTCAGTGGCGTGCCTCACCCTGCTTATAACCCTGAACCAAATCACCAATGATTACGAATGACGAATGAAGATTACGAATGAAGAACACAAATGACAATAAAATAATCTGACAAGTCAAAACAGCATGGAATGACAGACCAGGATGACTTAAAAAGCCCAAACTACAGGCTCATCACTGAGAATCATGGAAAGCATTAAATGGAAGGTGTCGGTGCCTCACCCTGCTTATAATCCTGACCAACAAGAGAAAATAGAGAGAAATCGAAATTGTCTCGCATCCAAGTATAAATTTATATTTGCTCAATTTGACGTATTGTCTTTAATATAATGAATCTTTTGACGGTCCGGTTGATCTCGCTATACTGCGGTGAGGAATGAATAGTGAAACCTATGTTTTTTATCCTTATACGAAAAATAAATTGCTAGTAAACTTAATAATAATTTTTTATGTAAAGAATTCTTCACGTCAAAATATGTACAATGAGCTTTACAAGCTTCTTATGATAGTATTGATGTTTTATATTTTTTCCTTCAATCACGAGAGCACGATCTCCGTAACGTCTCGCTTGATCACTGTATCTTTTTAGTATGGTGCTCATGGTAATCGTTCGGTTTTTTGAGACTGTTAAGGAAATATTGAGCGTGAAGATTCGATACATTATCGAGGTCAGATGGACTTTTATTTTCTAATATTTTCTTCTAATTTTTGAGTACAGTCGATGATCGTAATTTGTATAATCTCAAAACCTTCCATTCCGGTTCAAAATGAAATTTTTAATGTTGAAGGGAAAACAGCTTTCTTTATTTCCTTTGATCTCCAAATGCCACTGTTTTCACTTCTAAAGGTGTGTATGTATTTCAAAATAAAACTTTTTTTTTTAAACCTCGGGTCGTCATTCCGGTCGATTACGTGACCGGTCGATCCAGAAAGGAAAGGCGAGGCTGACTAATGCTGATCGATCTGAATTATTAACAGCTTTCACCATGCACGAAAGCGAGCCGGCTGCGAATGACACCTGTTTACTAAACGTTTCTCCGTTTTCACTTGTATTGAAACATTCACAAAAAACTTTTCTTTTTTTGAAATCAGATGAAGACGGCGGGGCTGGTGTTCATCGGGATGGTAATCGGCTTAGCCGCCTCCTTCCCCCAGAACAAAGAAGGCGCCTTCTTCACCAACGAGGCCATCCGCCAGGCGCAGAACACCCACCTGATCCCACAAGGGGCCACCATACAGAAAGTCCAAGAAGGGATAGAACTGGCGGCATACGAAAGCATACCCGGCAACCAGAGGATCAACCTTTTCGAAATCCTCGGAGAGCACGTTCCACCTGAGGTCGTCAACAACCTCCAGACCCAGGTCGACCAAGTCGGAAAGTCTAGTTAAAAAAATACTCCACATTTAACTTCATTTCATTCATCAATCATCTTTCTTCATCTTCATCTCATTTTCACTTCATTTCATTTAAATAATTTGCACGGGCAACCTCTGAACCATTTTTTTCCTTTTGGTAAAAATCACCTTTTTGATTATATAAATAATTAACGTTGCCTTTGTAAATTTATCATTTCTTTTCATCTTTCATCGTTCATCTTTCATCCTATCATTTTCATTTATTCACAAATCATATCACGCCCCATCGATCATTTCTTTCATTTCATCTCATTTGTACATTAACTGTGGCACCTTCTCAAGTTCTTCGATGTCTGTAGACTTTATACTTTTGTAATAAAATTTTTTTACAAAAATTTGTGTTTTGTCTGTTCTGAAAGAATCCATTGGACAATTTATTAATCTAAAAACAAATTATTCTCCGATAGCCAAGTCTAAAATATTAGACGAAGTGTAAATATTTATGAAATTATAAGTTATTTTGATGATTTCATAAAAAAATACAAACCGTATCACAACTTTCTTATTCAAAATTAATTCCTAGCTTCATAGAATATGGTAGCGCTTCGGTTCTAAGAAGGTAAGATTTTGTGGGGGCCAAAGTAGCCGCAAAGCAAGTCCGGCAGACATCATGCTCTCGCACTAGAGAAGTTGGTGTTCCAAATTCTGAAGTGATGTCCGACTGACTAATCGAAGATGAAGATCAATTAAGCGAGAATTGAAGCGATAAAGATACCCTTTGTCGTCCCTTTTCAGATATTGTGTCAATTGGTATGTGACCACTGGAAAATAGTCCTAGTCCAGAAATAAATTGCTCCAAATTTCTCTCCAACAAAAAGAGGAATTATTGGATACGTAATAGACAAACCCTAATTTTGGGTGGCGTCCTTAGCTCTCAGGATAGCTAGTTCATTTCCCGTTGCCCGCTTGCTCAATTCTCCTTAAGTAACTTCTTGCTGCTCTACTGACAGTATTGTAAGAGGCAGATATTCCCATCTTTGCCAAGCTGAGTTGAATCAGATCCACTAGGTCTTTCAGACGCCCCCTGCTATCGGAACATAGTATCAGGAAGATTTCATATGCATGGACATGTCACATCCTTGTGCAAGCGAGGAGAAGCAATGCATGCCAAGTTCAGAAGTGCCACACATATGTCTTTCAAGAAGAGTTTTGTGGCTTTCAGCAAAAGTTTGTCGCTAGAAGGCACTCTATCTCTGGTTCCGGTCGGCCGGGTACCTTCCATCTAAGGTACAAAGTTGTGCTCAAACCACGATCACCTCAAATTTAACCTCAATTTGGGGCTACTAGGAATCGCCTCCTACCATGGTTCGCTTTTATTTTTTCCGTAAAACTGATCACCAATCCGGGAGTTCCTAAGAACCCCTACTGTTTGCACCCTTGCCTGGAGGGTCATACAAACCTCTGCCAAAGGGAAAAGATAATAAAAGTCAGAGAAAATCAATCCTCAATCATTTATCATTGTTTACACCTAGATGCCAGAACTGATGATAGGTCTTGCCTAGGCACGTCGACAGAGTTTTTCCTATTTTATGGATCATCGGAGATAGAAATTTCGGATTTTGGAGTAATTTTGTGCCTCTTGTCACGCCACTTGAATAGTTATCATGATGAAATCATGACTGGATTTTTCCCAACACCGAGACCGTCAACGCCTGCATATGTTTCGATTCTATTTTATGTTTAATTTTTTTGAATACAAGTCTAAAAAAATCAAATTTTATCCCACATTTTCCAGTTCACTAAACTCGTCAAAACCGGTTTTTATTATGTGTACTTCATCCTTCTGAATAATAGTTACGTTGGCAATGGAGATGACCTTTGGCCAGGGCATTCGGATCTTTCTGGCCACTGCTTTGTAAGACTGTGCAAGAGATGGGCATCGTGTCATAACTTTTCGTCGAGTGCGAGGATTCCACGTTAAACGATTGTCGATGTACAGTCCGAGGTTGCGCATCTTATCCGCATTTGGGAGGGGTCTATTATTTAAGTAGACTGGATGGGAGTTCATCTAGGGAAAGTGAAGTTGATTTGTTTGTGTTACATTTTTTTTCTTTTCTTGTCACACCTCTAATTGAAAGTTTCGTGTGAAAATGGATGTTACTAGAGAGGACCACTGTATCGTCTGCTAATATGAGTATGGCGGTTTGAGGAATGTCAGCTGAATAAATCTGGTATAGTACGGGCTACCCTGATATCCTTAGCATGTATAGGAAAATAGTCTGAGGAGGAATTGCCTTCAATGACTCGGGAAAAGCGGACAGTGTGTTGTAACTAGTAATAGCAGGTGGAACAAAGATGCTCCTGAGCATGAAGAGGAGGCGCGAAACTCGATCAATACCACAACTTAAGTCAAGAAAAGCCCCCAACTCAAGAAATGAAAAAATTTCTACCATACGATCCCACTGTTGGATAGTTGAATAGGAGTTGCGAAAACCAAATTGATGGAATTATTTGGAGCTTTTCTAAAATTTTACCCAAAATGAATAGTACACCTACTTGCCTATATGAAACGGTACAATGTGTTGGTTTTTTTACGTTTAGAGAACATTCATATATATGAGTGTTTCCATGCTATAAGGAAGTAAGTTGTACTAAGAAAAACCAAAAAATAAATAGTAGAACAATTTAATCTAAAATCAATATCCTTAAAAGTTTACATATCCAGTTTTCCATACCGCCGAGGGTGCAGCATTTTTCCCAAATATAGTCTCATCATCTATGAATATAAAATTTTTGCTACTTTCCTCTCCACGATCCTAAATCTTTTATAATTTAACTGTTTAATGTTTGCTAAAAAGTGTTATTCATATGTTTATGGAAATTATATCCGTGGTGTGCCTTTACTTCTTAAACTTCTTATTAAAAAAAAGAGCATACTTTGTTTAAACCTACATTATCTATTCTCTTCTTATATTTACTACCTCATATTTAAAAAAAAAAATCTTTTTTTATTACAATATACTATCCAACTATTCATTACTTTAAAATAATTTCGATTGTAATCACTCTGGTCTGCTTTTTCCTGCTCAGGGACATTGAGACATTAAACATTTTTAACTTTTATAGGGGCGTCCGTGGCCGCGACGGTGCGTTGACACGGGGCTCATCACTGTAAGGTAAAGGTCCCGGGTTCGAATCCAGCGGCCCTGCATTCCAAACGGACGTACTTACAAATGCGCTTTTTTCAGAAAAACACCGGCTCCCTGGGGGCTGTTGCGAACCCTCGTAAAAAAACTTTTTATAACCTCCTTTAAAATCATGAAACGTTTTCGTGGGATTATAGTTTTACATACAATTTCGAATATCTAACCCAAGTTAAACGGATAATTTTTTAGTCGCCTCGTAAATTCATCGAATAGATTAATCCGTTTGGTATCTGTAAACAAATCAACATTTTTTTATGGCTCGGTTCCAAAAAGGGGTTTTGATGAACATTTTCAAAGAGCGAGCCTGTTGCATAAGAGAGTCTCATATGGTGAAAGCAGGCCTTCTCCGCCCCTTTTCCACTTTCTACCTACTTAGGAATTCTATTTATTTATTTTTTATTTGTTTTTTACTTTTTACTCACTCTTTTCTTCCTCAATGTCACTGTTGGCGTGGAGCTGCTATACTGAAATCTCCGGTTTGAAACATGGGATTTCACTCTGTGTTCAATTTTTCTTCGCTTAATTGTGTGAAAAAAGTGGAAAAATTGCCCGTGAAAAATTTAAGACTTCGTTTTATAATAGGTTCGCTAATTCACTTCTACGGAATTTACGGATATTATCGACTTTCTTGTTTTATCTCGCTTTTACTTATAAAGTTATGCCTATGAACCTATGCCTATTTTATCCCTAAAATTTATAGATTAATATAAAATATTATATCTTATAATATATTTGTATATATTATTAAATCCAGGATTTTATTTAAAAAATCACTTTGTTTTTCTTTAAAAAAACAAAAACAACAAAATCATATTTAAAATAATTACAAGCAAATAAATAAACAACATATATAAAATGTTTTGTAAGTTAACTTATAATAAAATCACTGGCAGGAACTCTTGAGAACAATTCATTTACAACAATTTTAACTGGGGCGGCCATCGATTTCAGACCGATCGGCTGGAGGGTGTTCAGGATAAATCGCCAATTTCGGTTGATCAAATCGTTCATTCGGTTTCCTTAAACATAAAATTTTATGTTCATAAAAAAAGATCACAGGTGGCGAAAATTAACTGCCCAGGGTGTACAAACTTCATGTAAACATGACGTACAAAAACTCGGACAAACTGGCAATTAATTTGTAAAATGTGAAAAGAAGAGAAGACACCCCATGAAATAAATTAAAACAAACGTTTTCTGCAGAGTTCAACTACAAGCACAGTAAATTCAAATGAAACTAAATACATAATTAATTCCCCGTCACTCTCTCTCTCTCTCTCTCTCTCTCTCTCTCTCTCTCTCGCTCTCTGAATCTCTCTCTCTCTTTCTCTCTCTCTCTCTCTCTCTCTCTCTCTCTCTCTCTCATTCTCTCCCCCTACATTTCCGTAACCCTGTCAATCACTTTCTATCTTTTTCTTTTTATTTCTCAATCCCCTCACTATTTGTCCATTTTTTCTGATTCTTTATTTGTGTTTATTTGTATCCCTCCATCCCACTCTCTCTCACTCTCTCTCTCTCTCTCTCTCTCCGTCTCTCTCTCTTTCCCTCTGTTTCTCTCTCTCTATCCCTCTCTTTTTTCTCTCTCACTCTCTCTGTTTTTCTCTATCTTTCTCTCTCCCTCTGTTTCTCTCTCTCTCTCGGTTTTTCTCTCGATCTTTCTCTGTCTGTCTGTCTCTCTCTCTCTCTCTTTCTTTCCTGTCTCTCTCTCCCTCATCATCAATCCTCCTTTCTCATTATTTCTTACTGTTTAATTCTATCTGTCTTTCCTCATTCTCTTTCTAACTTTTTGTCCAACTCATGATATTCTCTCTCAGTTCTTTCTTTCTCACATTTATATCTGTTAATTTTAATCTCCCTCTCTCTCTCTCTCTCTCTTTCTCTCTCTTTCTTTTCTGCCTTTCTCTCCCTCATTATCACTCCTCCTTTCTCATTATTTCTTAATTTTTTATTTAAATTATATTTATTTTTTATTTAAATTTATATTATTTAATTCTATCTGTCCTTCCCCATTCTCTTTCTATTTTTTTCTCCAACTCTTAATATTTGTTCTCTCTCTCTCACTCTTATCTCTCTCAATCTCAATCTCTCTCTCTCTCTCTCTCTAAGTATTATATTAAGTATTCATATCTAATATGTCAACTTAAATTAAGATAATTTTCTTTAAATTACCCTAGTTCAGTCCATAGTTTTATATTGAAAAAATTACCTAAATCTTTGTTGCCATTGAAAAGGTTGTCAAAACGGACGCTTATGTTTTTTGCATCAGGGACCAACGTGGATTCTTTCACTCTGATGAACTCCTTTCCTTTTTTATTGTACTTTTCAAAAACAAACTTCATCCTCGATGTTAAATCGTCTGCAGGCAAATATAAACAAAACGTGGCACAGTCTGTCGATTATTGTTATTCTATTTTTACCTATGGTAATCCTGAAATTTCCTTTTCCTTCTATCGGCACAAAAACAACCCTTCCTTCGACTCCGTACTTGCCGAAGAGCACCAGCTTGGGTGTGTTGATTTGCAGATCCATAGTTTCCCAGTTAGTTCTACAACAATTTAATCTTTTTTTTTAAAGCACGAGAAAAAAAATTAAATACGAAACCTGACGTAGTCGACTTTGGCGTTTTTGAACCCGATGACTGAAACGTCGCGAGCAGTGAGTTTCAGGTCGGTGGAGATGGAACCGTGGTTGTACACAAAGAGCTTCATCTTCCAAGGGTCTAAAGGTTGCACACCCAAAGTTCTATTTCCTAAAATAAAAAGGGAAAAAGTATTTCAAACAAACCAATCTTTATCGCCTTCATTGTTACGAAAAAAGTTTTTAGGATATGCGGTGAAAAAATATTTCTTGAAGACATTCATCACGAATACAGTTTTATATATTTTTTTGTTTCTCATATATATAATGAGTAAATATTCTTTTGTAAATTATACGTAAAATATAGTTTAAAACCTGACCTTTTCCCAAATCCCTCATGGCATTTTGTATCGATATTTTCAAACAATCGTTCAAAGAAGTGTCGTTTTTGCATCTGGCCCAATGTGAAGCTGGAAAACCATTGAAAAATCTCAAAAAAAATCTTACGAAATTTGATTTTTAAACGAGCAATAAAAGATTAAGAAAAGTCGACATACGCAACTTTACGGATTCCACAGCGGCTAAAATAAGTACTGTAAGGACGGACGTGAAATTCCTGGAACAGGCCATCTCGACTGTGCAGATTTTTCTGCAGGGATCAAGTATATATATAAGTATGGAAATTAAACCGGCTTTTGCAAGCATCGCGAACTTGAACCTGCTAGCAATAACTTGAGTTTCACTTGTTCATTAAAAACATAAGGAAAATAAGATGAATTTAGATTATTTAGAGGCATAAAGATTGGTTCTTATTTATCGAAAAAAGTACCAGATAGAAAGAGTTTTAAATGCTATTGAATAATTATTGGTTATTTAATGAACATATAATTTTCATAGCATGCATCATGCAATACATCACATGATGAGCAAAGAAGTATTGTTTTGCTTTTTTATGGTTTAGTCGTTTCCTATCATCCTGATGTGAGGGAACCCATTCAAATGGCGAGAAGGCAAAACACGTCGGAAGACAAAACCAGCGAGGACTGTAGGCTGAAATGAAAAATCACGACGAAACAAGAGCTTTGAGTAGATTGAAAAAGAAGTCTCGACCTGCTTATAACCCTGACACACTACAACAACCCATCACGGAAACTGGATCACGGCAAATTGCCAAAACTCGTCTTGCAGACCAAATTAGCATGTAAACCAAATGTTATCTATTTTTTTGTAAAAAAAAAACTCTGTGCAAGATGCATTTGGATATTCTAAATCTTTTACCAGGCTGTTTGAATGATTTTTTTTATTTTTCCACCCCCCCCCCGCCGTACCTGAGGAAGACCCCATACCGGCGGACAAACGCTTTAGCTTAATCGACTTTGTATATCTAAGGGATTTCAAATAAATGGGATAAAAATACCTCCCAACGATCTTTCCTTCAGGCGAGACCGCTGGTCGGTTTTTGAAGGGACCATATTTTCATTTTAGAACCTAAAACAAAAGGTCTTCCCTTGCTTGTTTCCCCTTGCACATTTCCTTTTCCTTGGTTTTATTTTTTATCTATTTATATTATCTAAAATGTTCTTACTAAGAAGAGGAAAACTGCCCGGAGCCCTAAACCTAAACCTATGTTTAATTATGCAATAAATAGCGGTAATAAAACTCTAACAATAATAACAATATTTAGGACTTAATAAATAGAATAAATAGGGACTTGTTCATTTAAGCGTATTTGAGGCAAAGTCTTTTAGTGCTCCAAAAGATTTGATATCACAGACTAGCTTTTGGAGATTAGGCGGCCATTCTGCTGAGGTGATGGTCTTTCGCAAACGTTCTCTTTCTGCCTTGAATTTGATACAGCTGAACAGTTTATGTTCGGCGTCTTCTTCAGTGCTGCAAACGGAGCATAAAGGGCTTTCTCTTTTCTTATATTTATGAAGATAGCTTGCGAAGTTTCCATGTCCTGATAGCATTTGGGTGGCCCAGTAGTCGGGGTGTAGCCATTTTGCTTTTTGTCTTTCTCCAACGCTTGGGAAAAATTTGGATGTTAGCCGATCTTTATTGCTATTTGTCCATCTTTCTTGCCATTATGCCCTTGTCATTTTTCCCAAGTACTCTTTTGCCTCCGTCCCCGTTGTGCTTCGGAACCAGTCTATTTTTCCTTGGCTTGCTCCTATATCAATGGCGTCATTTTTCTTTTTTTGGTGGATGACCACTGGTCTTTAAGGACTAGGTCTATTGGCGGTGTGTTGGCTATTACTTGTAGGGCATGTGTTGAAATCGTCCTGTGCACTTTTGTGGTTCTTATAAGAGCTATTCGTTGGCTTGGCTCTATTATAGCTTTGCTTTTGCTAGGTAGTCGTTTGGCCCATCCGGCTGCACCATAACTTACTATTGGGAGGAAGACACTTTTATAGATTGTGGAGAGCGCTTTTGTGCTAAGTCCATATTCCACTCTCGCTATTACGCTCAATCTATTGTACACCCTTCTTGTCGTTTCCCTTATTTTAATAGCGTGGTGTACTGGGTTCAGGTTATCGCCTAATATTACTCCCAAGTACTTGACCTGATCGCTTGGCTTCACTTGTTTGAATGATTAAAAAGATTTCGAAAAAGCCATCACTTTAATAAATAAATTTTAATAAATAGTTACATAAATAAACAAATTGTTACAAGATCATTTAAATCATTTAACAATGAAATCACTAGCAGGAACTCTCGAAAATAATGCATTTGCAACAATTTTTGCAGGTTCGCCCAATGAGTGCAACGTGATCGGTTGTACCGTGTCCAGAATAAACCGCCAGTTGGAGTTTAACACATCGTTCATTCTGTCTCCTGGATAATAAAATTTAATTGATGTATTATTTTGATTGATTATTCATTGAAAAAATTATGTAGTTACCTAATGCCTTATTTCCGTTGAAAAGGTTGTCCAAACGGACCCGAATTTTTGAAGCCTCGGGAAGAAACGTTGCTTCTTTTACCTTGAGAAATTCCTTTCCTTTTTTAGTGTATTTTTCAAATATGAAGTTCATATTTGTAGTAAAATCATCTATTGGATAATAATTTAAAACGATTTTTGTTTTTATTTTACTTTTGAATTGTTATTTCAGTTCGTACCGAGAATTAACCTGAAGTTTCCTTTCCCTTCTATCGGCAGGAAAATAATGCTGCCGTTAACGCCATATTTGCCTAAAACCGTCAGCTTAGACGACTTGATTTGCAATTCCATTTTTTCCCAGTCGGTTCTGTGACAAACAACTGTTAACAAAACCAACATGGAAAACAGATATAAAACCTTAACCTGACGTGATCGATTTTGACGTTTTTGAAGCCCAGGACTGAAACATCTCGGACGGTAAGTTTCAAGGCGATAGGACCAGAACCATGGTCGTACACGAACAATTTGACTTTCCAAGGGTCCAAAGGTTGCATTCCCAAAGTCTTATTACCTAAAATAAAAATAAAAGTGTTTCAAACTAACCAATTATGCAAGAAGATGGTTTGCAGGTTAAAACATTATCATCTTTATTATCACTTAAAAAAGGTTGTCAAAGAAAAATGAAAAATATTTTATAAACCCTTGCTCTACCTAAAGGACAGGCAGTGAAGAACAATTCTGGCAAACTTCGTAATATATTTTTATTGATTTTTGTACTTTCTGATATATAAAATGAGTAAATATTCTTTCGCAAATTGAACGTAAAATAAATTAAAATCAAACCTTTGCCTAAATCCCTCATTGCATTTTGTATCGATATTTTCAAACATTCGTTCAACGAAACGTCGGTCTTGCACCTGGCCCAATGTGAAGCTGAAAAACCATCGCGAAATTTTACCGAATTTGATTTTCAAACATCAAATAATAAAACACAAAGAAAAGTCGACGTACGCAACTTTACGGACTCAACAGCGGCCAAGAGAAGTACTGTAAGGACAGAGGTGAAATTCCTGGAAGAGAGCATCTCGACTGCAAATTTTTCTGCGAGATACAGGTATATATAAGTATGGAAATTAAACCGGCTTTCACAAGCATCGCGAACTTCACCTTGTAAAGCAATAATATCACTTTCACTTAATATCATTAATAAAAAAAACAAAAAAAATCATGGCTGTGAGCCAAAAAATAAAGTAAATTTATGTGGTTCGGAATGTTTATAAACATAACTTTCGTTCTTATTCATCGAAAAGAGTGCCAAATAAAACGCTATTTTAAATGTTATTTATGATTACTTTATATAATGAATATATTCTTTTTTCACAGCATGAGGCACACTTCACGTGATAATGATTTTATTTGTGGTTTAGTCGTTTTCTGACCATCTTCGTCCTCGTATCCTCCTAGGTTTGGTCTGTCCGACGCGTTATAGATTTCGCCATATTTAATGGTTGTCAGGGATATAAAAACGGTGGGGGACATTCAATTGTTATTTTTCAACTCTACTAGAATGTTATTTAAAAACGTGGATATATCAACGTAAAGCATATTAGATGAAGAAGTTTTTGTAAAATTTGACAAGTTGTGGGTATTTTTTTGTAACGTCAGTAGAACGTGCAATCATGACGTGTTGTGTTGAATGTTCAAAAACGTGAGCTAAGGTAAATTTGAAGAGGGGGTAGAAATAAATCAATTAGAACTCGCTTTGTAAAATAAAAATGACACATCTGTAATCTCAGAAAAACCAACTAGTAAAGCTTCATACAATAAAATGCAATGGTTCTTCTTGTAGCAAGCACCTAACAACAAAAGAGGAACTTTTCAGAGGAAATGCTCAAAGTGTTTTCCCTCTTCTCGAATGCATAAACGACTTTATGAATTTCTACCCCCCTTCAAATTTACCATAGCTCACGTTTTCGAACATTCAATTGTTATTTTTCAACTCTACTAGAACGTTATTTAAAAACCTGGATATATCAACGTAAAACATATTAGATGAAGTTTTTGTAACATTTGACAACTTGTAGGTATTTTTTTGTAACCTCAGTAGAAAGTGCAATCATGACCAATATTTTAAATTTTGTAATGCTGACATGTTCCAATTGATATTGGCTAACATTTTATGTCATTCAGATTATTGCAAAGAAGTATCTTACAGCAATTTTCAAATGGTGTAATTGGATTTGTTGTAGTTTCAACATTTTGGAAGTTGTAAGCGTTTTTATGTTTTTAAGGTGTGAAAAGTTGAAAAAACCTAAATTGCCGAATATCTTCAAAATAAAGAACTTTCCAAAAATTTTCTCCTCAGCATTTTTTGCTTCCAACGAAGAGTAGAATCGATTCCCTGAGTTTCGTCAGAAGGAACTGCGACACCCTGTATACTTGACCACTTACACTCAGAGGCAAATAAAGTGGCCACTTAATATTTTTAATTATCTCTTATACAATCATTTATTGATTATTTTACTGCAATATTTGGTCCGATTTAAAGGATTAGAGGTAAATAAAACACAGATAAAATTTCCCACTTTAGTTTATAATTGGATATTGTAAATAAATCTTTTATTTGTTGGTCTTTTTGCAAAGTTTTTATCTAATGTTCCGTTGGTTTGATTTTTTTTTATGTTGTACCATTTTGAAGTTTCAAATTTGTTTGAGTGATGGTTTTAAGTGATAAAGATTCGGCATTGCATAGTTGGAAGATAGAAGAAATCAAGGGTGCGTGGCCAGAATGCTTATCAATCTCAGAACAACTGTCCGAATGTCTTCCATCGCTACCAAGATACTGGAGGTTACTCAAGAAAGCATGGATCGGGTCGCCATCGTATCCCATCTCAGAGAGATGATCGTTTTATTGTTTCGAATGTACTCCGTAATCCACATTCTACCGCTGTTGAGATCAAGCAACGATTTCAACAAGTCAGAAATGTTTATGCCAGTTTACAAAAAGGCGAATATCAGAAGCTGGATCACTGGTCCAGAACAGCTCGGTTAAGGTTCGCAAAATATCACATCAATTGGTCTGAGCTTGGATTAAAATCTTATTTTCGGATGGGTCAAGGTTTTGTTTGAGGTCTTCTGACGGTCGAAAGAGGGTTTGGAAAAGAAAAAGAGAACGATAATTCCCCGCAATGCTTTCACTCCGCAGAAGCTATGGAGGTGGGGTGTTATGGTATCGGCTAAACGAATGATAGAACTACTGCATTTGAGCACACATCTACACAACATGGGCATATACAACGATGATCCCATCTGCAGATTATGTAATGAGGAGGAAGAAACATCCACCCATATCATCTTCGAATGCGAAGCAACAACTCAATCGAGATTTAACCTAACATAGGAAAAAAACTTAGGGAAATTGTAGCAGCGACAGTCAATGACCTCATACTTCTAAGAAGAAGCTCTGAACCAAGGAATTAGGAAGGTACAATAAGCCAGAAGGCTGCAGTGCCTGGGGAGTACAAACCCGTTGCCTAGTATCCTATAGTATGGTATGGTGCATATGGTTTGGTCAGGCATTTCTATGGAAAATTGCACAAACTTGATCTTCATCGCGGGTTCCCTAACCGCTGCTCTTTGCATTGAAGATGTGTTATCAGAAGAAGTTGTTTCTTAAATGCCACAAATTGGCGACGATTGTATTTTTATGCATGACAATGCAAGGCTCCCCGCTTGGATCGTTGGTGACTTTCGGGAACGGGCTTCAATTCAATGTTTGGAGTGGCCAGTATGTAGTCCCGACTTAAACCCTATCGACCACCTTTGGGATGAATTGTTAAAGAAGGTAAAAAGTTACCCAGGGATGCCAGAGGATTTATAGGAGTTAAGAATGGCACTGTTGGAGTAGTATATTCCACCGCACTACATTCAAAACCTTGTGTCCCACTGAAACCAGACTCGTAGGATGGAACACCGATCTCTAATCGACAACGACAGCAGACTCGTCAACCCGACGAGTTCTCTCTTATCACTAATGAACCACCTACAACGATGGGAACGGTACTCTCAGCCTTAACCTCGAACTCGCCTTCCTACTCGGCTACAGGCAAACCGCTGCACTCGGCCAACTGCTGCACCAGAGTCCCTTCAACCGAAAGAGTCAGCCGACTCATGGCCCCAGCCTCAGCCAACTGCTCTCTATCAACAGGCACACACACTCGGTACCGGCCTCGACGCCACGCTTCCAAACAACATCGGCCCTTGAACCTCATAAAATCGTCGAATACAAGCGGTGATCAACGCAAGAGGAAGAAATGCCTCGAACGAATAAACTACACACTAATACCCAAAAAAACAATGTAACTTAGACATATGAAGACAAGTCTTACTTCAACCTGCTTATCACCCTGATCAGCTACAAACTGGCTACTAACTACACTGAACATGGAAAAGTCCGAAATGCCATAGCCTATGACAGACCAAGTCGATCATAAAAGGTAAACCGAGATGATCGGAAACAACCAACCTACAAAACAACAAGTATTATATAATTTTTTTTATTCTTCTTATCATATTCTCTCTAAGTCTTTGCCCTGGATGCTTGGAAAAGTCAAGATATTGATAAATAATTTTTAATAAATAAACTAGTTGTTACAATTAATCTTAAATCATTCGAGAATAAAATCTTTCGCAGGAACTCTCGAAAATAAGGCATTTGCGACGATTTTTGCAGGTTCGCCCAATGAGTGCAACGTGATCGGTTGTACCGTGTCGAGAATCAACCGCCAGTTGTAGTTTAACACATCGTTCATTCTGTCTCCTGGATAATAAAATTTAATTGATGTATTATTTTGATTGATTATTCACTGAAAAAATTATGTAGTTACCTAAAACCTTATTTCCGTTGAAAAGGTTGTCAAAACGGATTCGAATTTTTGAAGCCTCGGGAAGAAACGTTGCTTCTTTAACCTTGACAAACTCCTTTCCTTTTTTATTGAACTTTTCAAATATGAAGTTCATTTTTGTAGTAAAATCGTCTGTTGGATAATAATTTACAATTTCTTTCTTTTTTTAAATTTATGAATTGTTATTTCAGCTCGTACCAAGAGTGAACCTGAAGTTTCCTTTTCCTTCAACGGGCAGGAAAATCAGACTGCCGTTCATGACATATTTGCCGAAAATCGTCAGCTTAGACGAGTTGATTTGCAATTCCATTTTTTCCCAGTCGGTTCTGTGACAAACAACTGTTAAAAAATAAAACCTGGAAAGCAGTTATAAAACCTTAACCTGACGTGATCGACTTTGACGTTTTTGAAGCCCAGGATTGAAGTATCTCGGGCGGTAAGTTTCAAGGCGACAGGACCAGAACCATGGTCGTACATAAACAACTTGATCTTCCAAGGGTCCAAAGGTTGAACACCCAAAGTTCTATTACCTAAAAACATGTAAAAAAGTTTTTAAAATCAAATGGCTATAAAAAAAATGCATATTTCTGTTCAAGCTTTATCTGTCAAACATGCTGTAAGAAAGGAAACATTTATGACAAAAATGTAAATATTGTTTTGATCCTGGTCGGTAAGTTCTCACTTTATACATGACACGTGGGTTTTCACTGGTATAGGGTATTAGTGCACGACGTCCGGCATAGGTTCAAAACAAAACATCCTTTTTTTTTCATTTTGATAATGAAATGGATAAATATTTTTTAAAAATTTACACATAAAAAGGAAATATTAAAAAACTGACCTTTTTCCAAATCTCTCATTGCATTTTGTATAGAACGTTTCAAGCAGTCGTTCTGCAATGCGCCCTTCTTGCACCTGGCCCAGTGTGACGCTGAAAAACCGTCCGAAATTCGTACAAAAAACCTGATTTTTAAACAGTTTATCAAAGAAAAGACAACGTACGCAATTTGACGGATTCCACAGCGGCCAGGAAAAGAACTGGAAGGACGGACCTGAATGTCCTGCGACAGTTCATCTCTGCTCTGACAAATTTCGTGTGAGAACAACATTTATATACAAACTATGGAAACCGACTTTCACAAACATCTCAAAACGTGAGGTAAAACTTCAATTTCACTCTGAGCCATTTCAAGAAATATGATGAAGAACGAGGAAAAAATAACTACACAAATTGTGGCCCAGCAACAGCAATTAACCAACAATTAACCCCGCCAATCAGTCGGACTTAAAAAGTAAAAGTAATTTTATTTTAAAAATCAATATAATCAAACTGACCATGATTTAAATTCAAAGCAGGAAAATTGATCTTAGAGGTCTGGAGAAAAAGACCAAAAAACATTTTTTTAAACATCTATATCTGTATTATATCTTTTTATTGTTTATTCACTGCACCATGGAATTCTCCTCAAGATTTTGAAATGTTTTGGTGAGTTTAAATAAGTGCTTTGAACTTCAGAAGTCAATGGGCTACAATGGCGGGAGAAAAAGATTTCACGAGGCCAAGGGTCACTCCGGTCAGCGCCCACGACCAGGCGAGCAAAGTAAACTCGCGTAGAATTTTAAATAATAAACATTATTTGAGATAAGCATCTGTTATGCAAGTGCAGAATGTTTGGTTAAGTCCCAACTTGCCCAAATGCAGCAGGAAGTCGGCCGATTAACTTATGACTTACTCAACGAAAACCAAACAGTCGTGCTCTTAAAAATATGAATAATTAAAATATTTAAATAAATATACCTTGTTAGCTGAGTTTAAGGTAATTTTAATTTATTATAATTATGTATCTTTTTTATTTTTTGGTTTCTAAGAACTAAATTTTTCCACTCGTCTATGTCTTTCTTTTCAGACTTACAAACGCACTCTCCTTTTCTCTCTCACACTCTCACTCTGTCTGTCTCTCTCTACCTCCCCCTCTATCATTCTCACTCTCTTCATCCCGCCCTCCGTCTCTCTCATTCTCACTCTTTTCATCCCTCCCTCCGTCTCTCTCTCTCTCATTCTCACTCTCTTCATCTTTCTCTCTCTCTCATTCTCACTCTCTTCATCCTCCCTCTCTCCTTCTCTCTCATTCTCACTCTCTTCATCCCGCCCTATTTCCCTGCCTCCCTCCGTCTCTCTCATTCTCACTCTCTTCATCCCTCCCTCCCTCTCTCTCATTCTCACTCTCTTCATCCCGCCCTATTTCCCTGCCTCCCTCCGTCTCTCTCATTCTCACTCTCTTCATCCCTCCCTCCCTCTCTCTCATTCTCACTCTCTTCATCCCTCCCTATTTCCCTGCCTCCCTCCGTCTCTCTCATTCTCACTCTTTTCATCCCTCCCTCCGTCTCTTTCTCTCTCATTCTCACTCTCTTCATCCCTCCCTCCCTCTCTCTCATTCTCACTCTCTTCATCCCTCCCTATTTCCCTGCCTCCCTCCGTCTCTCTCATTCTCACTCTTTTCATCCCTCCCTCCGTCTCTTTCTCTCTCATTCTCACTCTCTTCATCCTTCTCTCTCTCTCATTCTCACTCTCTTCATCCTCCCTCTCTCCTTCTCTCTCATTCTCACTCTCTTCATCTCTTTCCCTCCTCCTTCTCTCACACTCTCTCTCCCCCTCTCTAATTAACTATATATCTGTCTATTTAGCTATTCCTATCTCCTTCTTAAATATTCCAAATCTCTCACTTTCTTTCTTACTTTCTTTTTATCTATCTTTCTCTCAATCAAGGACAAAGGAGTGGCCAAAAGAATCCGAATTCACCGTCAAACGATTATCTCGATTGCCAACATATTAATTGTTCAAAGGATGATATATACTGAATATGAACCGGTTTTCACGACTTTCACGAACTGGTGTGATGAAATTTTTTCCCATTATAAACATACTAAACATATCCAGGCCATAGCGGTCTCGAGGCTTTGTTATATTTAAGCCGTTTTTTGAATATGTGTTTTTTTAAACAAAATTGTTCGAATGTACTATTCGCCAATCTCGTGCCATTCTCACGTGCCACGATTTATTTCTTTATTGACAACACATCTTATTTTATTAATTTTTTTTTTAATAAGAATTTTCCTATTTTTATCAATAAAGAAATAAAACATTGTACTTGAGGATGGCACATCATCGCTGAAACCTTGTACATAGAACAGGTTTTTAAAAAGTACCTTCAAAGAAATAGCCTAAAAATAACAAAAAATAAAAATTCTTAAATTTTGAGGAAATTTAAAATTATTGAAATTTGACAATGATAAGATCGATAACGTAAAATGCCATATTCGCATAGGGGAGTCTATATGAAAGTACTTTCTTCTATGCTATTAAGTACATAGAAAGTGCGGAGTTTCAATTTATTGAAATTCAATTGTTTGAAATAAAAAAGCCAGTGTCATCTGCCGGATTCGAACCCACGACCTTCGGCTAAACACGCCGTTGCTCTGCCACTTGAGCTATCGTGACTTCGATCCAGTCGGACACCAACGTCCCATCTCAACCTACATTTCGAATTTTCCCTTGTTTTAACCAATACTTTATATAAAGATTAATTAATTGAATGAAGTTACTTCATTACAGTCAGATCACGAAATATAATGGATTCAATTTATAATGTTCACGATAAATCATTTTTGTAAATTAAACATATGAACGACCTCAAAATACAGCCATGCAGTATACATCATAAAGACCAAGTTCCAACTTTGTAAACGTATTTTCTGCGTATGCTATAAATTTTTTGTACAACTTTATTATTTATTGCTAATCAATAATGCATGTGGTAAATGAACGAGTGTTCCATTGATCATCCTAGACCAAGATATAAATAATTAAAATTAATTGTAAAGATGTTTTTCGATGTTTTATTAATTGAAGGGCGATTTTTCTTTGGCCTACGAAATTGCACAAAATGACAAAAATTGGCTAATTAATTTTAAATGTAAATATGTGTACTCAAGTGAATAATTTTGCCACAAAAACATTCCAGTTCCTCAGAAAGAAATATATTTCGATCATTCATGATGTGCTCGATCATTTTAGAAAATCATTAGTGGTCAAATAGTTTTGATCATGTTCCTTAAAGATGAGGGTAATCAATGCATGATTAAAATCTCTGTAGAACGTGTTTTTCGCGCACGGCAGAAATATCTTAATGAGACGTTTATGGTAGGAAATAATTGAGATGTTTAGTTTATATCTAATTTAGCCAGAAATTTCTCTCTCTGGTATTTATAATTTAAAACTCAATTAATAAATTGGGCTCAAATTATCTATTGATTTCGGATTATGACATATTAAATGGATCCGGTTCCTGGGCTGAGAAAGGCTTCCTTGCCTTCTGTCACGTACTCGCCGGTCGAACGACACGAAGAAGGAGATGGTATTGGGGAAGATCCTGAACTTGAATACCCAAGAGGACACGCTGACCGTCACCGGGTTCAAATTCTTTTATTTTGTTGCTCTTACGTTGCCCAGTCAAGGATGGATTCGCGAAAAAATCGGACCTGACCTCATGTCGTTGGAGAAAATTTGCGTGCAGATCAACACTGGTTAAATTTTCAAGGTTATTTTGTTCCAATTGCTGACGAAAATTACTGCAAATAATTGCTGCGTGACGCATTTTGCCTCTCAACAACTCTGTCTCACACACGAAGAGGAAAAGTGAAGAAGAAAGAGAAAAAGAGAGAGAGAGAGAGAGAATCTTTCTACTCTCCTTTCCCTCTCACTCTATCTGAATGACTGAAATAGGCAAATATTAAATCAATCTATTTATTTCTCTCTCACTCTCTCTATTTGTCTCTCTCACTATTTCTCTTGTTTATTTACAAAAATTTTGCCTAGGCTAGCAATTATTATCAATTTTCAATTCATTCAATTCAATCACATTTGACGTATCTTTCGTCTTTGATGAAAACTGAAGGAAATTTTCCTTTTCCCGTATGCTTCAATTTGGAGAATTTATAAAACAGATAAGCCTTCAGCTATAATTGTCATGGTATTGAACCAATTTAGGCCAAGGGATTGTCCGATAATAAAGGTTAATTTTCGTCTTTATTCGAGGTCTCCGTTTACATCTTCATAATTTGACGATTAGACCTAATTGTCCGGGCAGAATATATCGATAATTTGCAGTTTTTAGTGAATATTTTCCAAATATGAACAAATGAAAACGATAAATAGAACAAGGGCAAAAATATGAGTGTTGTTCTCATTTTGTTTGATTAAAAACAAAATCTATATCTCGTAATAGATATAGAACAAGTTCCTGGAAAGCATGTTGATATCAATTGAGAAAATGATGGAACAATATTCTAGCGGTGGTTGTCTGGATCCCCGGACATGTCGGGCTGGAGGGTAATGAACGTGCGGACGAGGCGGCAAAGGCCGGGACGTCCCACCCCCCAGACCGGACCATCGCGACCAGCCCCTCTGAAGCCAAGCTAGCAGTAAAGAACATGATAAAAGAAAGATGGCAGCGTCAGTGGGCCGGGTCGTCCGAGAGGCTTTTGCGCGACAAGAGCACGATTCGTAGATGGCCCCCCGAGAACTTGAGCAGGAAACATGGAATCGTCCTTACGCGATTAAGAATAGGCCATACGCGTTTGACCCACGGGCACCTGCTCTTGGGCCAAAGCCCGCGCAGCAGTGCCCCTTATGCATAGAAAGGTTGCTCGACGTGTCCCACATACTGGAAACATGTCATGCCTTGGTTCCGTACAGGGTGGCATGCCATCCAATCTGAAAGTGGTACTCGATCGCTGCAGCGGGTTTCTGGGTCCTCTATTCCGCTTTCTAGGGGAATTAAAAAAAAAAAAAAATTGTATATAGTCTTATGTGTTGTGTGTCTATATGTTTTGTCTGAGTGCATGTATTTATTAGCGTGAATGGCGAGGGGTGAGGGTGAAATATAACGTCATCATCGCCCCTCGAACGTTGAGAGCGTATGAGTGTGTGTTCGGGGTCGATGGCGGAATATATATAAAAGTACTCCATCGACCCCAATCTAGATTAGTTTGAGTATAGGTTGGTGGAGTAATATCAAGTACTCCACCGACCAAACGGAATGAGTGTACTGTATGGATGTATTCATGTGTATGAATGTAGTGTTTGAAAGGGTAAATAGAATATAGACTTGGTTGGGGGCTGAAATTACCTAGATGTCGGAAGCCCCAGGCAAAAAAAAAAAAAAAAAAAACTACCGCATTTAAGTTTTCGTAGACATTCTGATATATGTAACTTTGTAGTTTGAACATTAAATTTGAAAAAGATAATACTTGTTTTTATCAGTAAAATCAGAAGTACGAGAAGTTCCAAGTTTTTATCAATTTAAATTTAAAAATCCAATATATTTTGTTTTTGTTCCCTGATAATCTCTCCGTTTCTCACAAACTCTCTCTCCCTCACACACTATCACTCACTCTCTCACTCTCTCACTCTCTCTATCTATCTATCTATCTATTCTTCTATCTTTCTGTTGGCTAAGACTTACCCTCTATCTATCTATCAATCAATCAATCGATCTATCTACCGTTCTATCTTTCTGTCCTTTTGTTCTTCTATCCTTCTATCCATCTATCTATCTATCTCTCTATCTTTCCTTCTACATTTCTATCCTTCTACCTTTCTATCCTTCTATCTTTCTGTTGGCTAAGACTTTCCCTCTCTATCTATCAATCAATCTATCTATCTATCGTTCTATCTTTCTGTCCTTCTATCTTTCTGTTGGCTAAAATTTTCCTTCTCTATCTATCAATCAATCTATCTATCTATTGTTTTTTCTTTCTGTTCCTCCATCCTTCTATACTTCTATCCTTCTGTTGGCTAAGACCTTTCTCCTCCCTCACTCTCTCTCTCTTTCTCTATCTATCTATCTATCCATCAATCTATCTATCCTTCTATACTTCTATCCTTCCATCTTTCTGTTGGCTAAGACCTTCCCTCTCTATCTATTTATCAATCAATCTATCTATCTATCCTTCTATCCTTTTATCCTTCTATCTTTATGTTCTTCTATTCTTCTCTCCTTCTATCCTTCCATCCTTCTATCCTTCTGTTGTCTAAGAACGTCCTCCTCTCTCTCTATCAATCAATCTATCTATCTATCTTTCTATCTTTCTGTTCGCTAAGACGTTCCCCTACCTCTCTCTCTTTCCCTATCCATCAGACAATAAATTTACCTATCTACCGATCTATCTTTCTATCATTCCAGCCTTCTATCTTTCTGTTGCCTAAGACCTGCCCTCTCTATCTATCTATCAACCACAACCGATATTACCCCACTCTATAAGCACAGCGAAAGAGAGTATTAATTGCTGGGGCATGAAACAATTTCTTAAAGAATGGAATCTGTCCCCTGGACATAGGCAATTGAAGTAGTTTGTGAAGGAAATCAAACCAAAAGAATCGAAATGGCTATTCTCTAACTCAAGGAGGGGAATTAGGAGGCTGATAGGTATCCTGACGGGCCATTGCCCCTTGAGAAGCCACCTCTTCATAATGGGTATTTTACCAGACCCCTTTTGCCGCTTCTGTGAAACAAAAGAAGAAACGGCACGGCACTACCTCGCAGAGTGTGATAGGTATGCCAGGCATAGATTTGAAACTTTTGAAGGAGAGGACATCACCAAATCACTCCCCAAGATAAAAAGGTCCAAAATCTTGGGGTTTGTGAACAAGTCCAAGAGGTTTATGCAGGACAAGTGAGCCGACCAAGTGCCGGACATTTTAGGGATGGGGTACGAGTCTACCCAGGCATTTAACCCCTCGGGTCTTGGTCGCCCATCCTGCGTAATATATATA
>NW_019392742.1:786929-796929 GCF_000648675.2 Cimex lectularius
AGAGAAATGTTTAGATTAAAAGATATCACGATTTTCCGACGCCAGGACGTGATATCTTTCAAAATCGATAAAAAGCGAAATTACTCTGAAATGGTTGAGAATCGGACCATGGACAATATGAACTTTTTTGTTCATTTTAGGGTGAAGAATCTACTGGAGAAGTTTGTAGCACGAGTAGCAATTCACCCTGTATATATATATATCAATCTATCAATCTATCTTTCTTTCTTTCTATATTTTTGTCCTTCTATCCTTCTATCTTTCTATACTTCTATCCTTCTATTCTTCTGTTGGCTAAGACCTTCCTCCTCTCTCACTCTCTCTATCTATCTATCCTTATATATTTCTAGCCTTCCAACTTTCTGTTGGCTAAGACCTTCCCTTTCTATATATTTATCAATCTATCTATCCATCCTTCTATCCTTTTATCCTTCTATCCTTTTATTCTTTTATCTTTATGTTCTTCTCTCCTTCTATCCTTCCATCCTTCTATCCTTCCATCCTTCTATCCTTTTATCCTTCTATCCTTTTATTCTTCTATCTTTATGTTCTTCTCTCCTTCTATCCTTCCATCCTTCTATCCTTATATCCTTCTTTTCTTCTACCTTTTTATTCTTCTAAAATTCTATCATTTTATTCTTCCATTGTTCTATCATTTTATATTTCAATCTCTCTATATATTTATATATCTCTCTTGGTATATTTATATTACTATACTTATACTAATACATAACGCGAGGATTCATATAAACAAGTGTTGAAATACCCTCGGTAAAATTACAAAAAAAAAGAAAATTAAGCCAGTTGAAAATCAACGATTATCCGATAATATGATTACACCGTAAAATACAATGCATCATCACATAAGAAAACTTATTTTATACAAACTATCTTTATTTTTATCCCTACAAAACTGATTAAAGGCACTTGCAGAATATAGTACAGTACATTCGACGACTTCGAACTGGTTAACGACTCGAAAGACGGTTGTAAACTGTCGAATGTACTTTACATGTAAATAAAATCCATTAGTGTAAACTTAAATTTTGTAAATAAAAAATGTATTTTCTTTTCTATTCTACACTGCATTATAGTGAAAATTTGGATAATTAACCTTTGAAAAAATAGGCGAAAGTCTATGTTTAATAATTGTATTTTGATAATTGAACTCGATAGGTCAAAATGAACTAAATCTGAGAAAAAATAAATCATTTATACATCTCCACTCTTTCTCCCTCTCTCTCTCTCTCTCTCTCTCTCTCTCATTTATTTCTTCTCGTTAATATTTGTTTTAAAAAATAGCTGTCAAACCATTTTTGTCAATTGTCACTGGCTTTACCATCTAAACATTGAACTATCTTTTCGTCTATCTTTGTATGTATTGATTTATATTTGGCTGTAGAAGTTATATTTAATTATTTGTATATCTATCTAAGCATTATTTATTATTTTAAATCTAAGGACAGATTGCACTTTTACCTTCAATTAGACTCTATTTAATAATTCCATTACGAAATGTTAGAATAATAGCTAAATAATGGCCGATCTTACTTGGTGTGAATTAAACTTTCAATTTTGAATTTTACAAAAGACCCATATTTCCTCGCTTGATTAATGCTAAAATATCATTAGAAAAATCCGTGTAAATACTGAGTAATAAACGTCCAGTTTTTGAATAATATGGATTAATTAATCTGCAAAAATGTTCAGAAATAACAGTAATTTTATTAGTTTTAGTTTTTATAATATAAAACGTACTAAGTAACATATAAATGAATTTCTGGTTGAACATTTACAACAACGTTTTAACATTTACCAAACAGTGATTTGTGTTCTGTATAAAATTTAATTTAATTTTTGAGCAAAAATGAATCTAAAAAGGCTTGCAATTTATAGTGCAAGCCCCACGGCACGGAAAATTGTTTGATCTACTCAATTGCTTGCAATTATCTGCTGTTGAGGTGAAAAATAGTAAAAATATTCATCATGTTTGTCATTCATTTAAATAAACAGTATTCATTTAAAATAAACAAAATATTATGCAAAAGGGAACCAACTATTGGATTGAAAGATATGTGGAAAAAATCTGTCTTAAAAGTCAAAGAGGGGGTGAACGATTAACGACTTTGAAAAGGTATATAAATGATGGAAAGAACACCAGGACCAGAATTTAAGATGTCCTTCCGCTTCTATCTGCTCCTTCTCTGCCTTGCAGTTCTCGCTGCGGCTAAAATTCGTAAGTGTTTACCCGGAGAAAAATTTAATTATTATTAATAAGTCGTAAATTTATTAGCCAATATGCAAATTCTTCAATGTAGACGTATTTCTATTTTGTCAAAAGCTTTTCTTGTATGAAAAATTCATCGCGAATATTATTTTACGAACAAATTAACAAGTATTTCATAGAAAAATTAAATTAAGAAATTAAACATAATTGAAGAAAAGTATGTATATCTTTTTGTCTTTGAGATCAATGATCAATTGTTTTTATGCTTTCTAAATAAGTAAACATACATATATAAATAAATAATGTTTATACAGAGACAATGAAAGATACGGTTAGCTTCGTTATTTGAGAAAAATAAAATCTGTTGATTTTTAAATAAGTTTAAATTAATATAAATTAAATTCGTTAGGACAATATCCTCTGGCTGAGGCTCTATTTAATTTTGCGATTTACTAATGGCCGTTCTAAATTTATTCCAGCCGCCTAGACTTTCTCCAGGTGCCGAAAAATAAAATTTTACTAGCACAACATAAAAATCTATAAATAAAAGAAAAAATCTCTTTACGATTTATTTGTTTTTTCGTAAACTGGTAGATTTTAAGAATGGAATGTTTTTATAATTGTTATTATTATTTTATTGTGCGCGATGGCTTACAATTCCCCGTGATGGTGAATTTTCACCAGTCCTCGGTTCGATGGGTTCCAGGACAGATGATGTGATGTTGAAACTAACGGCGTGACTACACCGCCCATCAGAAAAACCAACCACTGGCCAAATTTGGAAATGCTTATTTTCTCAGGCTTTTTTAGAAAATTTTACGCTTAACAAGATGATTTTTTTAAATGCTTTAGTCATTCAACAGTAAGTTCAAAATTTTTGGAACATGTCATTTTTTGCACTTTTTATGAAAGTTTCAAATTAAGCAGTGGAGCTAAAAAAATCGTCCTGAGCAATCCCTTTAGCAATCCATATGAAATTCCAATAAGTTTTCAATTGGTTACAATACACTTTACCCCATTCGCGATTTTTGGGCAAAGAAGGGTTTTTTACGTACTCATGGAAAAAACCGATCCCTCTATCTCTCTCTCTCTCTCTCTCTCTCTCTCTCTCTCTCTTTCTCTCTCTTTCTCTCTCTCTCTCTCTCTTTCTCTCTTCCTCTTCTTACTCTCTATCTATCTATCTCTCCCGGTATTACAATATATAAACCTATTGTTTCAATACGTTATTCGAAGCCAAACTCCCACACAACACCTGTGAAATTGGAAAGAAAAGTTGAATTTCCATGATGAGGTAAATAAGTGCTTATCGACAGCAGAAGCATTCCGCATCCCAAATCCATGTAAAAACCACGTTTTATCCCAAAAATCGCGATTAACTCGAAAACGGTCGAGAAATCAGGCAAACTGGAAGGAATCGAAAACTTATTGAAATTTTCTATCGATTCCTATAGGGCGCCGCTCCAGGAGGATTTCCGGCTCAATTTGAGGTTTTCGTAAAAAGTGCAAAAATTAACATATTCCCGAATTGTTGAACTAATCACTGAAACTACAAAAACATTTAAAAAAATCTATCTTGTTCGGCATACAATTTTCTAAAAATGAGATCTAGCTCACTCCTGGGACTTAAAAGGGCTGAGAAAACATGCATTTCCAAAATTGGTCATTTTTTTTGTTAATAAACCAGGTGGTCGGTTTTTTGATGATCAGTATTTAAAACTTGGGCATGTTAAAATTAGAATTAGAGCTGACTATTCACTGCAGATTCATTATTACTATTAATTAATATTTATTTACAAATCGTGAGATGCGGTCTGGTGTGATGTAGCTTTCAGAAAAACATTTTCTTTATCGTGTCGAGCTTTATTGAGATCATCTTCAGGGCCTGGGATTTACAAAACACATCCTACATGTATTTGTTAAATTTAAACAATTTAAAGTTTATCCTGTATTTGTGAAGTTAAAAAAATAGTTTAGTTTGATTTTCTTTGTGCACTATAATTTTTGCCTAATGTTTGATTGATTTTAATTATCTTTTGTTGTTATTTAATTATATTTACTATGCTCAAAATTAGGCATGGTTTGTAAATTAATTTATCAAAATATAATGTTAAATATAACAAACTCAAAATTGTAATTGTAAAATTGTAAAAACAGAGTTTTATATATTAATTGGTATTATCTAGTAATAATTATAAATAAAATATTGCCTATCATTATTTGTTAATTATAACCGTATTATCCTTTCTAATTGATGTATTATTTTAAGCAAATTATGGTATACTTTGCATAAAAAATTAATTGAAATAATGACTGATCATTCGGAGATCGTGAGATGCGGTCTGGTGTGACGTAGGTGTTAGAAAACCATTTTCTTTATCGTGCCAACGTTTCGATCTTTATTGAGACCATCTTCAGGGCTTGGGATTTGAGTGCCAGTGAGTTATTGCTGTTTTATTTTGGCACTCTCAACACGACACGCAAGAATGACACAATTACACAGAAAACAAACACTTTGAGTGAGTAGAAGTACTTTGATTGAATATAAAAAATATATTTCGCATTGTATAAATTCACTTTTCCACATCCTAAATGTGTTTGTTAAATGTAAACAATGTTTGTAAATCCCAGGCCCTGAAGATGATCTCAATAAAGATCGAAACGTTGGCACGATAAAGAAAATGTTTTTCTGAAACCTACATCACACCAGATCGCATCTCACGATTTCTAAATAAATATCGAATAACGGTCACTAATCACCACACTATTAATTAATATTAAAGTATTACTTAATTAGCCATGATATTCAAGGTCGGAAAGAGGCAGACTTCTTTTAACCTTGAACATTATCAGTGAATTTTAATTAAAACAAAATTAGTCGAACACCTCTTTTTCGATATATCAAAAATTTACCAGCTCGGCTGTTCTTATATATCTAGAAAATGTACAATTATTTTATTATCAATACCATTAAACCCTTTATATTAAAATATTTTATTTTTTACAGCAAACAATTGGCAGACCTGCAAGAACGCAAAAGACAAGAATGATTGTCTCAGAAATGCACTTCAAATTGCCATTAAGGACTTAAGCAATGGTAAACCTAAGATAAATTTTCTTGTACTTTTTGAATTCTTGTTCTTCAAGAAAAACCTACTACATAAAATTATGCTATTTAGATTATTAAAATAATGTAAATATAGATGATGAAAGTATATAATAAAGAATTTGGAGTAATATCCTTAAAATATCATAAGTAATAAAATGAAAATCAGTAAACATAATTTTTTTATCTCTTTCTATCTTCACAATAATATTTTATGTTTTAGTCTTATCTTACTATATTCTAAAAAATGAAGTCTCTGAGAAAAAAGCGATTTAATCCGAACTGCTGTTGTAGGTGCACCGTCGCTTGGCGTGCTGCCTATGGATCCATGGAGATTGAAGCATGTGACGATCGGCGACGGTCTGAAAGGTCCCGTGTCCATAAAACTCGAATTGATCGAATCGGATCTAATGGGACTTAGAAACATTATTGTAAAAGACTTTAAGTAAGTCGATTAATTGGTTTGGCAGATTGGCCAGACAGAAAAGCGTTTTTGAAGGGAGCAAGCAATATCGTTTATTTTTATATATTATCGCATTTTTTTATGGTTACTATTATTTTTCAGAACGGACTGGGAGACGATCTATTTTGATGTGGACTCGCCGAAAGTCGTCGTCGTCGGCGATTATATTGTCGATGGAAGGGTGCTGATTCTTCCGGTGACTGGGCGTGGAAAATGCAGGATGATATTCGGTATTTTTTATACATCTTATTTATGGAAAAATAAAAGTAAAAAAGATAAAAAGGAGAGAGAGGGAGAGAAAAGGAATGAGTGAGAGATAAAGCAAGAAGAAATCATGCGAGAAAGAGAGAGAGAGAGAGAGAGAGAGAGAGAGAGAGAGAGAGAGAGAGGGAGAAAGAGTGAGAGCGAAAGAGAGAGAAGAGAGAGAGAGAGAGAGAGAGAGAGAGGGAGAAAGAGTGAGAGCGAAAGAGAGAAAGAGAGAGAGAAAAGTACAATGGAATACCAAGATTCATGCCATAACATAAGAAATTCAGAAAATGAAAAAAGAAGAGAAATTGAAAAAAGGCGAGAAGAAAGAAGTCAATATGAACCAGAGTTACTACGATTTAAAGATGGGCGTGTTAGGAAAATAAAGATGCAAGCTGATAACACAAAGAAATTAAAAAAAAAAGGGGATAGCGATAGAGAGGAAACAATAGTTAGAGAAAGAAGGAGAACAAGTGATTGTATGGAAAAGAAAGGAAAAAGAAAGGGAGAAAAGTAAGAGATGGTAACAGAGGAGGGAGGTAGAGAGAGAAATAGTGAAGGAGAGAGAGAGAAACAGAAAGAACGAAGAAGAAGAAATTTAAATAAGCTGAGAGAAAGAATGAGAAAGAAGGATGAATAATGAGGGGGAGAGAGAGAGAGGGAGAAAGAGTGAGAGTGAAAGAGAGAGAGAGAGAGAAAAGGCGAGAGAAAAAGGGAGAAAGAGAAAGAGAGTGTGCACGTGATAGAGAGAGAGAGAGAGAGAGAAGCAAAGATAAGGCAAGAACAACCAAGTGAGAAAGAGAGAGAACGAGAACGAGTGGGAGTGTGAGTGAAAGAGAGAGAGAGAGATAATAAGAGGGCGATAATCAAAATAATGCGAGAGCGACCAAGTGAGAAAGAGTAACTACGAAAACGACTAAGAGCATGCGTGAAAGAGAGAAAGTGAGTGATAATGAGAGTGGGAGGGAGAGAGAGAAAAGCAAAATTAATTCAAGAAAGAGGGAGGGAGGGAAGGAGCGAGAGAATAAAAAGAACATGAGAACGGCCAAGTGAGAAAGAGTGACAGCGAGAACGAGTCAGGGTATGCATGAAAGGGAGGGGTGAGTGTGAGTGGGCGGGAGAGAGAGAGAGAGAGAGAGAGAGAGAGAGAGAGAGAGAGAGAGAGAGAGAGAGAGAGAGAGAGAGAGAGAGAGAGAGAGAGAAGAAAATGTTGAAAAAAAGTCAACCTACATCACACCACATCATTGTTGTCTGGACTTGATGTTCAATGTATGTATGCAGTATGTTCGTAGTATTTTTAACTTCAAACCATCAGAAATGAAGGAAGTTGGCTGCCAGTTTCTACCGTCAAGTCTGATGAATTAGGTAGTAGATTGTAAAGTGTACTTCATAAGTCCTTACAACAATAAAACATCGGGTATTTTGCCTGAACTCTGTGACCTGGGTTTCCTTTCGTCAACTGACAGTTCGTTCAGGTTCAGTTCTCTCAGTTCACGCAAAATTTCATAATTGAAAATTTATTGGTGCAGTCGCGAGCAAATCTGATGATGTTAACTTGCTTGAAGAACTTGTTCCTTCTGGAGTGGCGGATGACTACACGGCAAAGCAAAAAAAAAAAAAACCTACATATTATTGTTATATGTACATAAATATAAACAGGAAGAGAGAGAGAAAAAAAGAGTGAGAGAGAACACATAATGAGATTTGTACCATTACTTTTTTATTATGTTAATAATTTTTTTAATAAAGTAACGGTCAGTTTTTAGTAATATCCAAAATAATTAGTTTTTATCTAATTGGTTTTTTAATACAATTTAGTTATATTGGGCGGTATTTTTTTTTCAGAGAATTTCAACACCAAGTGTAAAATGACCCTTGGTAAGACGAACAAAGGCGGCAAAAAGTACTTCACCGTCAAAGACTTAGATCTGGGCTTAAACGCGACGACCTTTTCCGCGAGGTTCGACAACCTGTTCAACGGGGACAAATTATTGGGTAAGCTTCCTGTCAGTAAACATGCCTTGTTTATGCCCTACAAAATCCTCGTCGGTTTTTTTAGGTGACACCTTCAACTCCTTCATCAACCAAAACTGGAAGGTGGTCTTCGATGAGCTGAAGCCGTCCGTCTCCAAGGCTTACGCCGCGGGATTCAAGGAGATATCGAACAGGATCTTCTCGAAGATACCTGCGGACGTCCTGTCCTAAAAAACTACTAGTTATAAAACACTGTGATATTCGGTCCTTTTTGACAACGTGCTTCTTCTAAATGTATTACAGTTGTGATATACATTTCATTGTGTAAATAATTTAAATTTGTACATATAAATAAATTGATACTTTCACAAGTTTACATTTGACGGCTTAGCCCAATACTTGTTTTTCAAATGGTTTAATAAATTTTTTTGTAAATGAGGGACTCATCAAAGCTGGTCTATTTTTAAAACGCACGATTCAAGCCTACTAAAGGGGGCGTCGGTTGCCTCAAGGTTTAGTCTTTGACACGGCGCTCATCACTGTAAGGTAAAAGTCCCGGGTTCGAATCCAGCGGCCCTGTTTGAAACGTTTTTCAGTTTACTAACCTGCATATTCAATCATTTTTGTCATCCGGCCCGGAGGACCCAAACTAGGAAATTGTACTGTAGTAATTTGAGGTTATGGTTTAAAAAACTAAATCACCGGCAGTGTTTTTGGGGGGAAAAAAAACCACTAATAAATATAGTAGTTAATAAGATTGTTATTATGATAATGAATATATAATTGGGACGCAAAAGGTTAAAGCGTTGAAACATCACTAAGATCTTACAATTTTTGAAAGTTGACACGTTTCTATTTATTTAGCAAAATCATCAGTCGTCTTTCTACGATTATAGCCTTCCGATATATAAAGCTAGTCTATATATCCATTAATCTAAATTATATCCATCAAGAATATTAAAGATGAGATGATGTATCGACCTGCTGTTGAACAACTTGGAAAAAGTATCTTCGATGAGGTCACAACAGAACCACAATTATTTAATTTTTTGCCCAGTTTTCGACGATTGAGGCGCTGAGATAGATCAATTCGTTTGCTCTCTGAAAGAAGTTGCCCATTTGCAGTTCATCTCTCAGCAGGCCGTTACTACTTCATACAAATCTCTTCACCTCATGCTGCGTCTGCAAAACAAGGAAACCACCCACTAGTTCTGGAAGTGTGCTTGTTGTCGTCAACCGCAGCTGTATGGATTTGATACGTGTGGTTCCTGAGGTCTGGATGCCAGAATACTTGTTATTAATTAAACAGGAAGCAGGCAAAAGAGTCATCTTACCTCATTGCATCTGTAGACCTGTGATTGGGTCCAACCTAAAGAGCGTGGGTGGTAAATTCATTTCTTTCATGACCTTGTACAGTCTTGGAAGTATGATGCTATCATGAGCATTTTTAAGATGTACCAAGAGGTTATGTCTGGAATCCAATACTTTTTTCAAGAATCAATCGAAGGAAGAAGATCAGGTCTACTGTGGACTTGTTTTCTTTAAAGCCTCCATGATATTTTCCACTATCTCTCGGCCATGGGGATGAGCTTGTTATTTATGTAATTACCTATAAATTTATCGAACTATCTATGTTCAGATTGATCTATTCGTATTTGAATATTTTTATTTTCCAAGCTTATCTATTCATCATTTATCAATGATTCTAGCTATGGAACCATTTGTGAATCTGATTGATATTTCTATATTAATTATATGTAATATATTGAGAAATTTGTCCCTGTATCAATTGAAATCTGTATCTTTTTATTTACCTACTTAAGAACCAAGCAATCGATCAATCTTTGAAATTTTTCATGTAACAATTTATTTATTAATGGAGCTACTTGTGCCTAGCCGTATGATTTTGTTTATCAAGATATTTATAAGTAAAAAACTTTAAAAAAATAAAATCGAATTTACCTTTCAGAGCTCATAGTCCAGACTG
>NW_019392742.1:801929-985220 GCF_000648675.2 Cimex lectularius
TAAAGGTCAAGCGTGCCATTATCTCGAGAAAAGTAACGTCGACGTCGTGCGAGTGGTGGGACCAGTCATTCATGCCCTTCTTCTTGCCCACCGCCACCTCATTCACATCCATTGACGACTACTTCTCGTATCTCATCCGCGTGGGCGAATCCAGCCTCTCAAATGTGCGTTAAAAATATGGCACACAAGCCACATGGATTAAGACCGATTGCAAAACTCGGAAAAGAGAAATCCTCTCAAGATTATAACTACTAATATTGTATCTGGTACGCTAGTTTGTAAACTTTTCTTCAGCTCTAAGACGTTCTCATTGATGATTAACAAATCGAATCTAAAACTTTAGCACCACACATTGTAAAAAACAGTCACAGAGATCAATAAATCATTTCATCCAGACCATACCGACATAGAGATTATTCGTCTGTCGTCTATCATCTCATATTGATCATATTAAAGATTCATATGTCTGCTTGGCCTTTATACTAGGACTGCAAAGGTATCGCTTTCATGATCACACACAGTCACCTCATTCTTGATCCTGTTTCATTAGGTGTGTACATTTCATCACTATGTGAACTATAAATCTATCGAATGATTAAGAAAATTAAAACAGAACAAAAGTCTTCATTACTTTGTTACAATTCTACTGTGTAATAAAATTCAGCCTTAAACTCGTGTTAAAGTAAGTTCAGCTTGTGTTTCTTGCAGAAGAAATAAGTCAGTTCTATATTCCCTTCGACGTTGACACGGCTTTTTGAAATGTACAAGAATCAAAGGAGAAAACACAAATTCAATACCTGCCAAGCTTTCGACCTATTTTCAAGTCATCATCTCGGCAAAACTATTTAAAAGATCTACACATTGAAATAGTTAAGTTTGAGTTTCAACTTTGCCAAGGACTGTGAAAAATGTAATTATGTCAATGCGTAGATATTTTTAAGATTGATGCCCAGATGATGACTTGAAAATAGGTCGAAAGCGCAGATAACGATTGAATTTGTTTTTCATCCGGAATATACCGAGATCCAGATTATTCGAGTGGTCCAAACTTTAAATATATGTAAAGAATATTGGAAATTTGAAACATTTTTGAATATTTAAAAAATTAAAGACGTTTAAGAAACTAAGAATTTGAGAGGAAAAAATCAAAAGTCTAAATTTGATTCAGGATTTCAGTCAATTTTTCTGAAATAAAGATGTAAACACACTGATACAACAGAATTTTTTTTTAAATAATCGACAACGCCAGAGGAAAAACCAAACAAAAGCCTAAAATTTGATTCAGGATTCCAGTCAATTTTCCAGGAATAAAGATGTTAACACACTCACTCAATAGAATTTTCTTTAAATAATCGGCAACATGAGAGGAACAAAAAGGAAAACACGATAAGTCTAAAAGTTGATTCAGGATTTCGGTTAACTTTCCAGGAATAAAGAACTGACATACTGACTCAATAGAATTTTATTTAAATATCTGGCAACATGAGGGAAAAAAAGAAAGCCTAAAATTTAATTCAGGATTTCGGTTAACTTTCCAGGTATACAGATGTAAACATACTAACTCAATAGAATTTTATTTAAATAATCGGCAACATGAGAGAAAAAACGATAAGCCTAAAAGTTCATTCAGGATTTCGGTTACTAGGAATAAAGATGTAAGCACACTGACATAATAACATTTTCTTTAAATAATCGGCAACATGAGAGAGAAGAAAAACGAAAGCCTAAAATTTGATTCAGGATTTCGGTTAACTTTCCAAGAATAAAGATGTAAACACACTGACGCAATAGAATTTTCTTTAAATAATCGGCAAAATGAGACAAAAAAAACGATAAGCCTAAAAGTTCATTCAGGATTTCGGTTACTAGGAATAAAGATGTAAGCACACTGACATAATAACATTTTCTTTAAATAATCGGCAACTTAATTGAAGCCCCTATTTCCAAAATTTCTAGGTGCAGTGCTTTGCTTTTTCTGAAATATTACTTGTTCTGAAGTAGTCACGTTGTGTAAATACGGCCACATTTAATCATTGAGAAGATAGACTGAATTTGGGAAATTAATTAATGAATTCCTATGAAATTATGAAAATAAAAAATTAATTAATGAAATTCTAAATGGAAACAATAAAGTTGTTATAGAGTAAATAGACTATTATTATCATTTAAGTACCAGTTATTTTAAGTACCTGCAAGACATTTTCAGATTTAAAACAAAAAAATTGTCATTCCCAGTACTTTTTCATATTTTCAACCTAGTAATATAAAAAAGTGAGAACATCCAAAATTTCACCGCCAAACAGAAATTTGTAAAAAAAAATTGTTGAATGTTTACAGAAGCTCATTTGAAATATAGCCCAGTATTAATTTTAATTCAGGTCATGAACATAATTAAACTTAATTCTTTATTGTGTATAATATTTTAAATTATATGATTTTTTGTGGAACAAATTTTTCAGTATTGTCTTTTCAAAATGAATACGTATTAGAACAAGTAGAAAAAATGTCGAGGTTAAAAAAAGTTATTTATTAGTCGGGGGATGTTTCTCATTTTTAGTACAAATTATACAAACTAAATGGGGGTTTTATTGCAAATAAAAATATTATATTGCATAATTGAGGGTTTTTATTGCATATAAATCCAGGCTCTAGTTATTAGGGCGTTGGCAAAAATAATATAAACTGTAACCCCCTTCTTTTTTGTCCTTAAATCTCAGGATGCGTGTACCTGGAAATTGCATGTTATGATTTTTGCTTTAGACGTCTTCCGGGAACTATTTTATTTCACCGAGCTAGTTATTATATCGGATAAACGCATAGTTAACTAATTATGGTGATTTATATTTCTTAGAAAAAAAATTAAACCACACAAAAAAAGTGTGTATGTCAAATTTTCAGTTTGATTATAGTCAAAAGATATCATGTGATTGAGTGTCATTTTTTATTTCCTATTTTTTTGTAGATTTCCCGTCTATTCTTGAATGAGGAACTTGGTGTTATAATAAAAATATTAATGTATTTTAGTAGCGGTTTTGGGTTCGAATACCGAGGAAGCCAATGGTTTTTTAATTGGTCATAATATGTAAATGCATTGTAAAGTGGCTTGACCCCTCGCCCACGATACTCGACGGCTTGTTGGACGTTATGCCCTCCTTTATAACACGAATTACTTTACTTTTTACAATTATTTAACATAAAATGAATTCCAATTATGATAGATTTTCCAATTTTATTATTTTACGGCAAAATTATTTATAGTTTGCTAATTATAATCTTAATTATTTAAGTATTTGAATCATTTTTATTTTTAAACCTACAAGGCAATCTTTCTTTCGGCATTAAAATCTCCAGTTTTTATGAACTAAATACTAGAAAAAGCGAAATCTTTAAAATAAATAAAATATATATTACAAAAAAGTTATGAATAAAATTCCTAACTGGTAATTAATTTCTACCCTCAAGGTATTAAAAATTGAATTAAATGTACAATAAAAAATATTTATTTCGCCCCTAGGATGATATTTCCTGATTGCTGCTGAACCTGCTTTAAATTTAAGGTCTATTTGATGTACCTCTTAATTGATTGATTTAAGATACGTATTTAATTCAAAATAAAAATAAATTTACGACTGGTTTTGGAGTTGTCTCCTTCATTTCGAATTTTATCTATACTACATGTTTTATTTTATCCCACTATGCATAAAATTATCGATTAAACTTGAATTATATTGGCGAACAGAAAAAATTACATTTAAAAATTTGGCCAACATCATTTCATCAAAACAATTTTTGGATAGAGTTGAGTTTCTGGCTTAATTGGCCATTTTTTACAAATCTTCCAATTTTGTTTATGACATGCCGTTTCAAATTTTAGTTATATTGGGTTGTCCGGAAAATAATGCAGGATTTTGGTATTAAACAAAAAAAAAGAAACTAGTTACTTTAAAGCAATGTTCTTTAATCAAAATAATTTCCCATACTCTCAATACATTTCTCCCAACGTGTTGGTAACTTATTAATTCCGTCTGAGTAGAATTCAGAATTTTTAGAATTGATAAAGTCAATAAATGCATTTTCCAGTTCCGTTTGATTTTTGAATATTATGTGTTGTAAGTAGTGGTCCAGGTGTCTAAAAAAATGGTAGTCAGTAGGCGAGAGGTCCGGAGAGTAGGGTGGGTGAGGCAAAGTTTCATAGCCAAGCTCCAATAATTTTTGTGACGTTACACGTGACACATGTGGTCGAGCGTTGTCATGCAACAAAATGGGCCCTTTCCGATTGACCAAAGAGGGCTTCATTACTGCCAATTTCTGATGCATGGTATTAATTTGGTTACAGTATGATTCAGCATTGATGGTTTCGCCAGGATTTAAGAAGCTGTAGTGTATTAAACCAAATGAAGCCCACCATACCGTAACCATTACCTTTTTTTGATGAGTTGGGGGCTTTGGAAAATGTATTGGAGCTTCTCCTTTGTCGAGCCACTGTCCAGAACGTCTAGTGTTATCGTAGAGAATCCACTTTTCGTCACATGTAACAATTCTGGCCAGAAATGGGTCATTTTTGTTTCGACAAAGAAGTGATGCACAAACATCAAAGCGCTGATTTTTTTGGCGATCGTTTAATGAGTGTGGAACCCAATTTTCGAGTTTTTTCACTTTTCCAATCGCCTTGAGGTGGTCAGCGACGGTCGTTTTACTGACTTTGAGTTGCTCTGCAAGTTCTCGAACAGTTGTTTTGGGGTTTTCTTCCACCACTGATCGCAGAACATCATCATTAAGAGAGGAAGGCCTTCCACGACCTTCTTCATCTTCAAGGCTGAAATCTCCCTCCCGAAATTTTTTAAACCACCTTTGCACAGTGCACTCATTAACACAACCCTCGCCCCAGACTTGGTTAATGTTTCTAGCCGTTTGGGCTCCGCTTCGGCCGAGTTTAAACTCGTAAAAGAAAATCGTACGAAATTCTCGCTTTGACATTATAAGGATGACTGAATTATTTCCAAGTAGCGGAATGCTACAGAGGTAAACAAACAATATCATTTGGAAGAGGATTAATAAGTGTTGACATTCATACAAATGAGTAATCCTGTAAACGTAAACAGAATATTTTATATAGATTTTTTTTAATGAAAACTTAAAATCCTGCATTATTTTCCGGACAACCCGATAGCTTTCTTTGGACCATCCTATTTGTTTTGCTTAAGTACTATTATTATCACTTATGCGATCGATACGGCAATCCAAACCAACCAGCCTACCTTAGAAAAATTGGTGCACAATGTGAAAAACTCAACGAGAAAAATGTACACTTAGAAAAATGTAAAAATGTACATGTAATGTGTTAATTTACATGAAAATGAATATTTCACTATTTTATATCAACATTAAGATAATACTTTAACATCTCAAGTTAGATACTAAGGACTATAACTAAACCGCAGACCAATAATCTAAGAATCAAGCAATATTTATGAAACGGCATCTTAAAAAAAAGACCTCCTTTGATGAAAACCTGCCATGACTGATAAGCTTATAAAATATTACATCAATGTCACATCAAAAATTGGGCAATATGAGGAATATTGCCATCAACTCAGGTTGTACTAAAGACTATACCTAGACAACAGACTAAGAATTCAATAATCAAGCAAAATTTACGAACCTATTCTTAACACTTCCAAGATGAAAAAATGTAATGACTAATCAACTAATTAAATATTATGACAACGTTACATGAAAAATCTCAAGTTTGACAGAAAGGATTTTCAGACTAGACAGCAATCGAAGAGTTCAGCAAGACTTACGGTATAAGAACTTAACAGAAGATTTTCGATTTTACAAATATTAACAGAATAAAATTATATTTAAATCCTTAACATATATGTTAATTATCACCAGTTTCTTATAAACCAACTCGAAAACAGTATGAAAATTTTTTTTCCTTCTTAAAATCTCAACAATGCTTAAGAGATAAGAATTTAAAAGCAGAATTAGCGAATTAGGAATACCTTCTTGGATGCAAACCTGTTATTGTATATGATTTAGTTGGTTCTATTAACCAAATTAATTATTTTAATTGATTTATTATATTTATTCGAAGTACGGTTGAGTTGAAAAAATAGTGTAACGAGCGGGACTCGAACCCGCGACATCCGGATCAGTACTCCGCGCTTTTACTAGTTAAGCTATCGTTGTGTTCTCAAGACACTATCTATCAAATAGATAAATCAATGTTTAGATTTTATAGATATTACCATATCAAATGGATATATGAGCCCTTTCCCTTTTTTTGTTGTAAATTAAACTGATCGGAATGATAACGTGTAAGGCTATTCTTTCTGGTGCGTTGAAATCTTCGTGTCAACCAACTCGGAAAAAAATGAAAAACATTCACAAATATCCCCGTTGAAGAATGTACTAAATTCATAAAGCAAAAACTTACCGAGAATTCTATTAACGAATTTGTAAAAAATGATATAATAGACCTCTTAAATATATGCCTACTATCTAATTATTACAAATTCAATAATAAATTTAACGAAATGAAAGGGTTACCAATGGGGTCTCCATTATCCCCTTTGTGCTGAAATATTCATGGATAATTTCGAAAAAAATCTTTTCAAATCAAAGAACAAATTAATTCATTTCTGGAAACGCTATGTAGACGATATTTTATGCATATGGTCGGGAACATTAGAGGCTCTCAAATAATTCCTCCAACTAATTAATTCTCTACACCGTAATATAAATTTTACATTGGAAATTGGCAAAGATGGTTGTTTGAACTTTTTAGACCTAAACTTGTCAATAATACACAACCTAATAGAAATAGACGTATATAGAAAACCCACAACTACAGACACTATGATACCAGCGGATTCTTCCCACCCATGGTCCCAAAAGGCTGCTGGTTTCATTTGGCTCATAGACCGGATGTTAAAACTTCCGCTAACACCTGATAACTATAAAAAAGAATTAAAAACTATTAAAACCTTAGCAAAAAACAACGGGTATCAAGAAATATTTATTGATAGGTTGCTAGTTAAAAGAATAAAAAAATTAACTTTAAACGAATCAACAATAGGACTCAGCTATCCCACCATAAATGAATCATTAGGTTTCTGTTGTTTGCCATACATAGGTGAATTATCGGAAAAAGTTAGTAAAATTTTTAAACAAGAAGGTTTTAGAATAGCTTTTAGAAGTACGGGTTCACTTAAAAACATCCTCTCAAAACCTAAAGACAAAGTAGACAACTTGGCAAAAAGCGGGGTTTACCAACTCAATTGTAATGATTGTGATATTAAATATATATGACAAAGCGGTAGAGAAGTAGAAACAAGAGTAAAAGAACATTTGCCTAAATAGAGCAAATTTTCGGAATTTAAGGACCATCTAAAAGAAACAAAACATAATTTCAATTCAAATCTAAATACAAGAGTGTTACATAGTTTCAACAAAGGGAAAGAATTAGATTGGTTTGAGAAATTTGAAATTAACATAATAAAATTAATGAGAAATGTAAAATTGAACATGGTGATAAATGCATTAATAATATAACAGATTTTGATCTACCTCCCATTTTAAATATGTACATAAATAATAGGCAGTTTTTAGAAGAGCTTAAGAGTTCTTAAGAAACAAAAACTTCACCGAAAACGTGCATAATTAAGACGACTTCTTGCACGGAAACCTTGAGAACTATGACAGTACTAAATTAAATATAATATCAATGTGTAGATTTGGCAAATATTACAACATAAAAAGGGCATTTGACTCCTTCCACTGCTCCTCGTCTTAAAGAGTTAAGAATGGTAAAGGCACAAGGCATTCTTCTAGGGTTGTTAAAATCTTTTGAATTAACTCCAGCCTAGAAGGAAAAATATTTTTCAGACTTAAAAACTCCACTAGATTGAAACAAGAACTTAACAGAAGACTTGTTCAACTAAGAATATTGTCGGTTGATAGCCTGTTATGACTGCAGAAAACAAATTAAATTATTATTTATCTCTTCATGTTTACCTTTCTGCGGCATTAAAATCTCCACTCCTTGTGAACCAACTCGAAAACAGAATGAAAAATCTTCAGACAAAAATATCTTTTTTATTAATTATATCGTTTTTATTAATGAAGATAACCGTTACACTTTTAATTCGCGCTATTTCTCGTCCCGCTTTGTCTCGCTGTTTGAGGATTTTACCTAGATATGAACTCCCCACAAAAAAAAAACGAAAAAAAAGGAGAAAGTACAGTACTAATGTAGAATACTTGAACATATGAGACGACTATCAGACAACTTTTAGGAAATTTGTTATAGTTATAAAAACAACTTAGACTATTCTGGACATAAGAATGGAACTGCTTCGACAAGACATACAATAATTTGCTCATCGAATCAAAATTTCTCAGATGAATCGAATAAGCTCTTTTTACCTTATTGACCTCACTTCGACAATGAACTGAACCTTTCTTCTTCCAACGTAATGATTCATTCCTGCTTCCTAATTCGGACCTTTCAAACTAACCTAACTCTATTGATCAAGAAGCAAAAAATAAAGGACTTCAAGTGTTTTTTTTCTTTTTATATATATACTATAACAAATCCTAAAAATCCTACAGAAAATTTGAATGATAACGATTTGGTCTTACTATTTCTATTTAATGTTCTTCATATTTTATCATTTTTCTTGCCCAATTATGGTTTCTGCTATGCAGGCCAAGCGAAGTAGGTCCTGGATTTCTTGGACCTTTAGAAATTAAGGGCCTTTCAGGATTCGAGGGGTCGATTTTCGCCGGTCGAATGTCAGTCTGCTAAAGTCTGGATCGAAAGTAGCGAAGTTGTAAAGAAGTAGGGGGGTCGCGTTTAGCGCCTACCATCCTCTTTTGCGCCATGGGATCGCCGCTGTAGGTCCGGGCGGCCCCATGCTGGCTGGTGGTTGATCTTGTGCCCCAATTCTCATCCCGGTCCCTCCATCCGTCTTCCTTCCCCTTCTTCATCATCTCTTCATCGTCCGATCTTTTCATTTCCCCTTCCGACGAAGAGCGTTTCTTTGTTTACCTTCTCTTTTTTAACTGGCCCCGACCACACACGGACGGATTCACTCCGCGTCCGCGGCTCGTTCCCGTGCTTGTTAAAGCGGATAAAAGCCGTCCGCTTTGCCCTTTTTTTTGCATCGGTGAAATTGCTTTGATACTTACAACTTTATCACGTTTAACATAAAAAAATCAACTCAGAAAATTTTTCCTTTGATCCTTTCACCATAAAAAAGCATTGATTATTTCTTATCCATTTTATATGAACTGTTAATTATAGGGGGAAAGGAAGAGTATATTTTATTTTGTAATTAACATAAAAAAGGCTTTATTAATAAATTAAAAAAAAAACTATAACAGTTTTTCTCTCTGCTATGGAATTAGAGATTGGAGATTTTAACGCCCGAAGAAAGTAGCCCATTTTTAAGGATCCACATTAATCAAGGACAATTTAAAACGCCTAAATTGATCTGCTTGATAAAACGAGACGAGACACACTACAAACATCAAAAAATATTAATGGCACCTCATATTTTTTAATATGTTTGAATGGTATTGGGAAATTTTATTAGTTGATTTGCCTAACATTTTACGATAGGCTTTGTACCTTTCCTAGCAGAAAGTACCAAACGAACCAGTTAGCCTTTTACATTAATAATACTCGGACGAACAAGAAAGATCAGTTTTTAATTAACAATCACATAATTAACAAACAACAAACATGGGAATAAATTCAAATACATTACTCGTTTTTAACATTTTTCGTAGGATTTTTATATTTGTGTTTTTTTATTTAATTTAAGTCCTAAATTTTAATATTTAATGTAATTTACGTGCTTTAAATGTGCACGTCGTCTCACAGAGTTCTGTTTCTTTTAATTGACACTCCTCTCTTTTCTCAAGAACGTTAAATTTTTTGCCTACCAATCACGCACCATTCCCTTATCATATTAGCATGTAACAACCAGCATAACACAAACACCGTTAGAGAGAGGGATTGATAAAAAAAGAACAATTAAAAAAGAATCACAAATTCGCCTGTCTATCAAAAAATTGTTTTGAGTATAAAAAAAATCGTTTTACACATTTACCAAAACCTTTTCTATAAATATGAACTTTCTTTCGTTTTATCAGATAAATAAAGTTGTAAGTAAATTACAATTAATTAAGGTTTTTAGTTGAGATAAAAAAGCCAATGGCTCGAGCGGGATTCGAACCCACGATTTTCGGCTTGTTACGCCGCTGCTCCACCATGATTTAAACTGAAGTATACTTCACTAAAGCTCTCCGTGGCCATTTCATTTGTCGCCGAGAATCCAATCCGATTACACGACATTTGAAAAATGGCAAAAAGGAGGGAAAATTCAAAAGGTGGGGTTGAGATGGGAAGTTAATGTCCGAGTGGATCGAGGTCACGATAGCTCAAGTGGTAGAGCAGCGGCGTATCAAGCCGAAGATCGTGGGTACGAATCCCGCTCGAGCCATTGACTTTTTTATCTCAACTAAAAACCTTAATTAATTGTAATATATTAATTGGTCAAGCAGACCACGAAATTAGTGAATTTAATGAAATTGTAAGTAAAGTTTAATTGTTAATTTTATTCATAAAGAGTATACTGTAAATAAAACCCCAATGGAGACATCAATGGGAGCGTTTTGATGGTGTGATGATGATGCTGAGGGGCAGATCGTGCGTTATTTTACCAAACATAGGAAATTGTTTTTTTTCCCCGTTTTTCAGATAAGAATCCACAAATTACGATTTACATAAAAATAATTGGTTAAAAGCAAATTCCAATTTCTCTACGAGGTTAACGATCGATGTGATCGGCTGCTAGTTAAATCTGAACGAAAACAGTTTGAAAAGGATTCAGTGGTACAAAAAAAAATTTATTCATTTAGAAATCGTGAGATGCGGTCTGGTGTGGTCAAAATAGCAAAATCTCACTGGCACTCTCGCACGACACGCAAGAATGGCATAATTACACAGAAGACAAACACTTTGAGTCAGTAGAAATACTTTGATTGAATATATAAAAAATATATTTTGCATTGTATAAATTCACTTTTCCACATCCAAAATGTAATTGTTATATGTAAACAATGTTTGTAAATCCCAGGCCCTGAAGATGATCTCAATAAAGATCGAAACGTTGGCATGACAAAGAAAATGTTTTTCTGAAACCTACATCACACCAGACCGCAACTCACGATTTCTAAATAAATATCGATTAACGGTCACTAATCACCTCACACAAAAATAATAATAATAAATTAATTTAAAAAAACAATATCTTCTTAATATTAATAAGTAATAGTAATAAGTAATACTTTAATATTAATTAATAGTGTGGTGATAGTGACCGTTAATCGATATTTATTTAGAAATCGTGTGATGTAGGTTTCAGAAAAACATTTTCTTTGTCATGCCAACGTTTCGATCTTTATTGAGATCATCTTCAGGGCCTGGGATTTACAAACATTGTTTACATATAACTATTACATTTTGGATGTGGAAAAGTGAATTTATACAATGCAAAATATATTTTTTATATATTCAATCAAAGTATTTCTACTCACTCAAAGTGTTTGTCTTCTGTGTAATTATGCCATTCTTGCGTGTCGTGTCGAGAGTGCCAGTGAGATTTTGCTATTTTGACCACACCAGACCGCATCTCATGATTTCTAAATGAATATCGATTAACGGTCACTAATCACCTCACACAAAAATAATAATAATAAATTAATTAAAAAAAAAACAATATCTTCTTTAATCGTTAAGGGACGTGATGAATCGTTTTATATGATAGATAGTAGATGGATAGATATGTACATAGATAGATAAATAGATAAAGACAGTGGGGGGAGAGAGAGTGAGAGATAATTTTCATGTTATTCTCAGACGAAAAACAGTTAAATACAAACTTTATTTCACGGTCTTAACCTAAATTATAACTTAATTGTTGGTTAAAAAAATTGATTAACTGAACAATTATCTATGTTTATTAAAACTCGCATAATGACATTTTATTGAAAAATTAGCAATTGGAAGGTGTCGAGTAATTTCTTTGGATATAAGCGTGTCTTAAGAATTATAATTAGAGCTCTTCCCCCGATGACAAAGCGTGATTGCGTGCTTGTATGTGTTTGTGTGAAAGAGAGAGTGATTATATTTTATTTTAATTATTCATTCATTTTTAGTTTGCCCCCGAGGCCGAATTTATTGCCCTTAAGCCCACAGAATTTGCATAAAAATACAGAAATACTATTCTCAAAAAAGTTTGATTTAAATTAAATAAAATCTAAAATACATTCTTTAAAAAGGGCAATTATCAAAATATGCAAGTTTATCTACGATGATTTTATCAAAGGTAATTTTAGATTTAATGTAATTTATAAATATAGAGAAAACACAGTGTAAACAGTTTCAATTAATTAATCTTTATGTAAGGTATTGGTTGAGATAAAAAGTCGGTGTCACGAGCGGGATTCGAACTCACGACCTTCGGCTAAATACGCCGCTGCTCTCATGAGTTGAGGTGGGAGGTTGGTGTCTGAGTGGATCGAAGTCACGATAGCGCAAGTGGTAGAGCAGCGGCGTATCGAGCCGAAGGTCGTTGGTTCGAATCCCGCTCATGACACTGACTTTTTTATCTCAACCAAGACCTTACATGGAAAGTATAATTAATTTTCACTAAGATTAATCATTAATCACAAAGAAACACATTCATAAATATGAATATTTTTTTAATTATAATTCACATAATTAAAATTTATCCGGAAGCGTCCAAAGTAAATGTTAATAAATAATGTTTTTAGTTTATTATTTGAAAAAAAAAACACCTGGAAATTTTGTCTGCCATTAACCAACAAATTTGAATAAAACTATTTAGTTTTAATAATTCTAGGTCGAAAATAAAACGACTTTAAAAGAATTTTTTTTCAAAAGCCTGTTTGACTGACTAATTTGGAAATTAAGTTAACCAAAGGCCACGTTATTTTGTGTCAAATTGAGTAGCTTAATCAGGTCCCCTAATCACTATTTCTTAGCAATTTACAAAGAATTGAATTGTTTTTCGGATAATTTGCCCTTCAAAGCTGCCGCTTTGTCCAGGAATTTATACTTTCCTGCCACTAATCCGAATAATTTCGGAATTTGAAGAATCTAGTTTTTACAACCGCCAGCCTTCGGGCGGGCTCACTTTCAGTTTTAACTGAAACAGTCATAACGCGATAATTTAAAGTTTAAAAAACGCTTTTGAACCGGACCGAGCCCGATGGCGAAAAATCGGCCCATTTTGAGTTTTTGCATATCGCTCAAGGCGCGCTTGGATTCTTAAACGCGGCAGCGGAGTAAAAGCCGTGTTTTCTCTCCTTCCCCTCCCAGGCGTGATTTGTGCGAAATCGGTCGGAAATAAAGGAACTAAAAAGAAAAAAATTGATGAGTTGTAATGGAGGAGTCTAACAAGGAGAAAGTAAATATGTGGTTGAGGATGGATGTGGGTCAAATGGAGCTGTGGATCTTTGTGTCCCACTTGAATAGCCTCTTCCTCTTCTTGTTACCGTCTCCTTCCTATCGGCCTTTCCTCGTAAAGTTTGTTTAATTTTTTTCAGACTGCCGAATTACCGACCACTTCCAGAAAACGCATTTTGGGCTCATTCCCTAGATTATTTCACCGTCTCCAACACGTCTGTCACCTATCGAAAAGAATCGGTTCAAAAACAAGATAATCAAATGCATTGGATTGACCTCTCTGCTTTTAACGACCTGGCCCAGTTGAAAAAAAATGTTCCACAGCCCTGATTAGCTCAGTTAGCAAAGTAAGATCTAAGATAATAAAGTTTCATTATAAAAACGCTTTCTAATGTTGAACATAAATTTTGTTTAAATATCTTTAAAACATATAAACGTATTTGTGCAAAATAGTATGCAATAAATTTTTTATAATTATTGTTAAATGTAAAAATACAACGCTCAATTTTTTAGATCTCTTCTTTCTCTCTCACTCACTCACTCTCTCTCTCTCGCTCTCTCTCTCTCTCTCTCTCTCTCTCTCTCTCTCTCTCTCTCTCCTTCCCTCACTCCCTCTTTCTTGCATTATTTTTGCTTCTCTCTCTCTCTCTCTTTCTTTCCCTCCCATTCTCTCTCTCTCTTTTGCTATCACTCCGACTCGTTCTCGTTCTCTCTCTTTATCACTTGGTTGTTCTTGCCTTATCTTTGTTTCTCTCTCTCTCTATCACGTACACTCTCTCCCTTTTTCTCTCTCGCTTTTTCTCTATCTCTCTTTATCTGTCTCTTAGATCTTTTTCATTAGAGAGAGAGAGAGAGAGAGAGAGAGAGAGAGAGAGAGAGAGAGAGAGAGAATTTGATAGATTGGTAAATATAAGAATTACATAGAAATACAAGAAATACATAGAAATAGACTGAAGGCATCACGGCAAATCTCCTATAATAAAAGAATTTAATTTTGTAAAACAACAGTTTATTAAAGAATGGATTATATTGCAATACTTACAAAGGTTTTTAATGCACTGAGAGGAAGTTCGAAAGTGATTTCCGAAAAAAATAAAGCTGATTACATTAAAAACGCCCGCATAATTATTGAATATTTAACTTTCTATTTTTCTTATCTAGTGATTGATTTACTTCCTAATTTCCTTGTATCATGACGGAGATATTTAAGCTTTTATTTGACATTTTTTACACAGTCAGATTGTGAAATTTATTCTTGTCCGCCGATTATCGATTTCACACCGCGCATTAAACTCCTGCATGATGATGCATGAATGATGCAATTAACATTAATAGACGTAGATCGGTCTTCATTCTATTTTGAACTGGAAATGTATTCCGTATTTAGCCCATATCTAACAATATTTTTATGCATACAACAGTTTTTTTGTATAATTATTTTAATTGGCAATTTTAATATGAAAGATAATATCGTATTTTTTTCAATGCTTATTGATTTGTGAACATTGTCTGTTTTGAAGTAACAAGCATTCAGCGCTATAGATCACCTTGAAAAAGTTTTTTTTACTGAATTCACCGGTGTCGAAGATTGTTGAAAAGAGTACGCTTTTAAAAGAAACCATATAGTTGAGCTCTAGGTAGGCAAGTCTAACATACAAAGAATAAATTGGTTTGCACATTCTAAATATTCAAGTTATTCCAACCTTCTCCAGGAAAGGTTTCGTTTTCCTACCGCGTAATCTATATTCTTGTTTTAAATTTCCCTATCCAATTTAATTTTTTGTTAATTGAAAACTAAGTTTTATTGTTACTAAGTTTTATTGTTATTCGTCTAATTTGGTTATCCTGGGCCGTTATTCTCGTTATCTCACGGATCGATCAAACATTATTTTTGGAGTATATCGGTGTGCTGTCGTGCTCCTCAATTCTTAAAACAATGTGATTATAAAACGAAAAGAACAAAATTATCCAAGTGCTTAGTAACTTAACTACCTAATTAAATATTGATGAACTATTTCACTCCATGTAACTTAGTTTGTGAAGTAGGAGGCTTGGGGCCGACATGCAGCTGAGGTCATCATGTTTTCAGCTGCAGCCATTTGGGCTTATCGATATATGTATATTACATCTACCTCAGGTTGTCAACTGTAGAAATTATAAAATACATATATTATTTGTTATTTTATATTTACCAATCTATCAAACTCTTTCTCTCTCTGAATGAAAAAGGGATAGAGACAGATAAAGAGAGAGAGAGAGAGAGAGAGAGAGAGAGAGAGAGAGAGAAAGCGAGAAAAAAAAAAGAAAGAGCGAGAGTGTGTAGTGATACAGGGAGAGAAAGAGAGAGAGAGAGAGAGAGAGAGAGAGAGTGAGAGAGAAAGAATAAAAAGAAAATCAGAACGGCCATGTGAGAAAGAGTGACAGCGAGAACGAGTCAGAGCAGAGTATGCATGTAAGGGAGGGGTGAGTGAGAGTGGGAAGGAGAGAGAGAGAGAGAGAGAGAGAAAGCGAGAGAAAAAAAAGAAAGAGCGAGAGTGTGTAGTGATAGAGGGAGAGAAAGAGAGAGAGAGAGAGAGAGAGAGAGAGAGAGAGAGAGAGAAAGAATAAAAAGAAAATCAGAACGGCCATGTGAGAAAGAGTGACAGCGAGAACGAGTCAGAGCGGAGTATGCATGTAAGAAAGGGGTGAGTGAGAGTGGGAAGGAGAGGGAGAGAGAGAGAGAGAGAGAGAGAGAGAGAGAGTGAAAGAGAAAGAATAAAAAGAAAATCAAAAACGGCCATGTGAGAAAGAGTGACAGCGAGAACGAGTCAGAGCAGAGTATGCATGTATGAGTGAGAGTGGGAAGGAGAGAGAGAGAGAGAGAGAGAGAGAGAGAGAGAGAGAGAGAGAGAGAGAGAGAGAGAGAGAGAGAGAATGAATGAATGAATGAATGAATATCGTTATATTTAAAAAACCTCGCAAAAAAGAAGACATAGGGAAGAAGGGGAAAGACGGAATGACTGAATGAATATTGTTTTATTTAAAAACTTTCGCAGGAAAAGAGGGAGAAAAATAGATTAAGTAAGTCACCATGAGAGAAAGGAGAGAGAGAGAGAGAGAGAGAGAGAGAGAGAGAGAGAGAGAAGAAAAAAGAGAATGAATGAATATTGTTTTATTTAGAAAAACCTCACAAAAAGAGAGTGAGAGAAAGGGTGAGAAGATAAGGCGGGAAAGAGAAGGAATGAATGAATGAATATCGTTTTATTTAAAAATCCTCGCAAAAAGAAAGCGAGAGATAGGGGGAGAGAGAAAGAGACTAAGTGAGCGAAGGAGGAAAGAAGAGAAAGACAGAAAGAAAAAAGAGGGAGAGGAAGAGTGAGAATGCATGAATATCGATTAATTTAAAAAACCTCGCGAAAAGAAAACGTAAGTGAGTGAACGAGAATGAAGTGAGTTACGAAGGGAGGAAGAGAAAGATAGAATGTGAGGGTGAAAGAGAGAGAGAGTGAGAGAGAGAGAGAGAGAGAGAGAGAGAGAAAGATACAAAGTCGTAAGCGAGTGACGGTAAGGTGGTTTTTTCGTTTCTCAATGTAATTTTTATATGAAAAATAGTTGGATCGTTCTTTTCATATGTAGTTATGTAATTATAGAATGGGGCTTCATATTCTCTCTTATTTTTCGTTATTTTTTATTCTTTATCGTTTCCTACTTTTGAAGTATTTTTTTAAGATTTATATACCTGCAATACCACGATCCATATTTTTTTTAACGGCGTCGTAGATTTGAAGGACTTAAACAACTATAAAGTTGATCTAAAGTTAAGCGTGTCAAAAATGCGAAGAAAAACATTAGTTGGTACATCCAAAATATTCAAGTTATTCTTTAGGAAAGTCGATTTTTTTTCCAAGGGGACTGTGAACCACCTAATTTGGAAATGTTATTTCTCTGGCTTACTTTCATTCCCGAGGATCGAAACATTAATGTATACGTTGGCGACAGGTACGGCAGTTAGGTGAGTTTTGTAAACGAGTTAAAGTACATAGTTATAGTAAATTTTACAAGAACTAGGCTGTGAATACCTCATATATATTCCAGTGGGGTGTTATTAATGCCTTTGTCGTGCTCGCTTCTATATTGCATAATTATGTATGATGGCCCTTAATTGGGTACACTCGGTCCGGAGATTTGTCCCTCCAAAAACTTGGCCCGGGCTTTGGAAAAAAGACCGTTAATCCGGGAATAAGGTTGAACTTTAAATTGGCGATTCTATGAAAAACTGGATAAAGGCTGAACGGTGTAAAGAGACGGTTTAATTGCGTCGTCTGTCACAGCGCGGCGGGTCTTTTTGTCGTCGGTCCGTCGCGGCATTCCCGGGGTCCGGACGTGTCGCCTCTTCGCGTACCACGGCGGGTGAGTTATCGAACCGGACAATGAGTCGGATTTGTCATAATTGCCTCCGTCGGGGCGGTTTGAGACGGAGCAATTAACATTGGTAACGGAGAAGAGGCTGGCTTTGGGCTTGGCTGGTAGGCCGTCTAACGGAGACAGTCGTCCGGCTATTTCAACAGAAGACTTGCCGCTACCTTACAATGTATGCACAGAGACGGGGACTTTCTCCCCCCAACGGACGGCCCCCGTCGGAAGACGGTCGAATACAGTACGATTCGCTTCACGCAATTATCCTTTCTTGCCGCCGAGGGAGAAACTGGTGCCCTCCTCCTGTCGACGGAGATGACGTCTCTTTGCAGACTCATCCTCTAAAGGCACCCAACCATCAAAGCACAATGCTATACGCCAAAAAAAGGAAAAAATTCGAACTTTTGACATGTCATTTCACTTACAAAGCACGTACAATATACATAAATAAAAGATGAGTTATGAAAAATGAACAACATATAGAAAAAAATACAATCATGAGATCTCCTCTTCAACTGCTGCAACTCGACAGTCAATAACAATTAAAGGAATCCAAAACCTTAAAGCCCTTTTAAGCTAACACATAAATCCGGGACCCTAGAATTCCATCAGATTTTAGATCATAAAGAATATCCGACAGTATAGGAGGCCGGGTCTAGAACGGAAAAGGCCTTACCAAGTTGCGCTTATGTCACGCCAAATCACCCAACGACACCGTCCGATGGGCGAGACTATGCAGGTGCCCATTGTCTGGAAGATTTATCTTGGTAGCAAATAATAACAGACTGCAAAGAAGTTAGTCTATAGTTTTCTGATGAATCTGTAGAACTTCATTGATTACGATATTGCCACTGCGCAAGGTTAAGTTAGTCTATAATTATTTTACAATTAATTAAGTTTGTCAGTTGAGATTAAAAAGTCAATGGCACGAGCGGGATTCGAACCCACGATCTTCGGCTTGATACGCCGCTGCTCTACCACTTGAGCTATCGTGACCACACCGGAGTCTGACACCAACTTCCCATCTCAACCACGCCTTTTGAATTTTACCTCCTTTTTGCTTTTTTTATCTCAACTGCAAACCTTAATTAATTGTAAGATATTAATTGGTCAAGCGGACCACGAAACTAGTGAATCTATAATTACTGTATAATACCCCGGGTTATTTACCCCGCCCCGAGGAATATCGAAGTACTCTGGGGGAGTGAATGTGACCAGACTTCTATGTTTGTGGCGATATATATGTTATGTATTGTATGTTGTGTATCTATTCTTAAATTGACAACCTGAGGTACTAACAAGAGGCTAGCATTTTAAAATAACGACGTAATATACAAGTAAAAGCAGAGAGTCAGTAACCAGATCGAGATGCTCAAATAGCTGCAGTTCAATACAAAATACGCGAGAAAGACAGGAAAGAGAAGGAATACACGCGGAGGGGCGGCGATAACCTCAGCTGTTTGTCGGCCCATAAACCTTCCACTTTATATATATAATATATATACATATATATATATATATATATTATATACTGCTTAATTATTATAAGGCATCACGAATGACGTATATGCTGATGTGGCTCGAAGCAGGCGCAGATCGCTGATCCAATATTTCAAAGACATAAACATTTTTAACTGTATATAACTTTGTACGTTTACGCATGTGATAGGTGTGTAACGAATGCATTTATTAGCGTGAATAGAAAGAATTATCCCAATTACAACGAGGAATATCGATTGCTTTGGGATAGTGTGTGAATGTAATTTATTAGCGTGAATAGACGCGATTATCCCAAATTACGCCGAGGAATGTCGAGTACACTGAGGTAATGTGAATAATGATCAGACTGTCATATTTTATCTTGTTTATTTGTTATTGCTGTTTTATCCACAATTGGCCATTGTGGGCTCGAGGTTCAGAGAAACTAGTAATAGGATAAATTTAAGAGAGAATCGGCTACCATCCTAATCGTTCTGATACCAGGGGAAACAGGAAAAGCAATTAGTAGAATGAAAATGCAAAGAAAGTCAAGTATAAAAATTCAAGAAAGAGAGGAATGACACTAACAAACTAATATACATATAATAATTATACAGGTTGTCCTTTTTAGATGGTACAGCTGAATGATGATGCTATAAAAAATTGTTTAACATGTTTTAGTCCAGTTTCAATTTTTTACCTTTTTTTGAAAAAAATATATACAGGGCACCTCAGACACAGTTCAACTTCAACATTTCAAGTACGACCATCCTGACACATCCTTTTAAAGGATGCTTTACGGTGAAAACAATGGTGCAGTCGAATTTTAAAATGGTCAAAAAATGGCGAAGTTTTGACAAAAAACCCCGGCAGCGTAATTTCGACCAGGAACTTAATATTTTGCTGTACGTTATAGGTTTTAGGGTTTTCAAAATATAAAATTAGATATGTAATCCGGACTTACAATTTTAAGCCGTATCGCTTTCATCTTGTCCACGGACTTCGGGACTTGATTATGACATGCGTCTAACGTTCATTGCGCAAATGTCGATTTGGTAGGCTGAAGAAAACGTTTTTCCATACCATCGTATGGACTGAAGAATCCAAGTTCACTTCTAATGGCATACTGAACCGTTGGAATTTTCGAACTCGGTAGAAGAAATTCCGAGAATTTCGTACTCTTGTCATCATCAAGTGGTTTACAGTATCAGCGTATGGTGTGGACTTGTGGGTACCTAAGGCCGTGTTCTACTTCAAAATCTCAAGTACACCCTATACACCCTGACATATCGTTTTAAAGGATGGTTTAGAATGAAAACAGTGGTGCAACCGGATGCTAACGTGGTCAAAAAATGGCAAAGTTATGGCGAAAAAAAGATGTACACACTGCTGAACTTATGGTGAAGGTTGGTCCAATCTATAAATTTATCCAGGAATGATGCATTTAGAAACGTATTTAGAAACGTACGTAGCTGTCGTGACCTCGATCCACTCGGACATCAACTTCCGAAAAATGGCAAAAAGGAGGGAAAACTCACAAGGTGGGGTTGAGATAGGAAGTTGATATCCGAGTGGATCGAGGTCACGATAGCTCAAGTGGTAGAGCAGCGGCGTATCTAGCCGAAGATCGTGGGTTCGAATCCCGCTCGTGCCATTAACTTTTTTTCATTTCAACTAAAAACCTTAATTAATTGTAATTTATTGAACGATTACAACAAATAAATTTTTAAGGTCTGGAGATTATAGCTGCTTAGGTCTAGGATGCTGGCGGCATTGTCAACAACGCGTTGCACCAACTGTGTTGTCTTGTAATTTGAGTGAAATCTAAACTGACATTATGGACTTGTCATATTAATTGTCGGAGAAGAAGTTTTTCTCTGGAATAAACCTAAAATTTTAACCAAACAAATAGCAAAAATCTTTCTTCTTCTTCAGACATCCACTTTCTTCTGATGATTTTTACCATTAGGCCGACGCTTTACGGTGACAAGATAAATAACTCTTAAAAGGTAGATAAAGATCGATATGAATATTAATTAAAATGGATCACTCTATAAGCTCGTCGCTAATAACCAGGAAAGTCCGAGAGGATTTGGGCCAATTTGCCAATTTTTCAATTAGTCTTTCATTTTGTTAAGTAAAAAAAAGACAATTGACCGACGATACAATCAAGAAAATCTAACGACCAGATCCAGAAAAAATATTAAATATTTAAATATAAAGAACCAAACCTAATAAAGGATAACACTTCTAAATTTTTCTGGCTTCGGAAAAATTCTTCCAATCCTAAATTCTTAAAATATAGTTTCTGCCTGCCACTGAGCTGTCCATCAGAGTGAACATTTCATAGATATTATGTATCTCTATCGACATTGATTCAGGAGGTTTTGCTCTGGTCTTTTTGGCGTAAGCAAAACTTTTGATCGATTGTTCGGGGCTTGCTGTTCGTGCTCAATCTTCTTTCCACACACAATCTCATAATTCACAGCTACCCCAGTGGCCAGTTTTTTTCCAGTCATTAAAGTCAATTCCCTCTTCGTTTTTTATCCTATTCAAGCTGGTCTTCCTCATGATAGCGTTCAGGCTCTTTCACTCAAGTCACCACCCTGACTTTGGCAGTCGCCTGCCTGATCACCTCGAGTAACTCTATTCCTGTCGTTTTTACTTCACTGCCCAGGTGTGCAAAGAAAAAAGAAAATTTAACACTGGAATATCCACCAACATAAAAAGTTTTGCTAAAATTTATAGATTTTTATCATAATCATTTCTTCCTTTGGAATCAACGGCGTATTTAGACTAAAGGGAAAATTCTTTAGTTCTATTGTCAAAGAAATGGAAATTACCAGATCCACTATTGCAAAATGAAGGCCTTTGGCGCTAAATTTATGTTTTTTTAAACATCTTGCCGGCTACCTGTATTACTCATTTTCACAATAATATTGCAAACTTTTGGTTCACGATGGTGACTTTCCATGGTTAAACTGGATTCAAATGGAGAAAAGACGAGAAATATTGTTTGTTTACAAAACTATTAATATTCATGTTTACTTTTTTTAATTAAATCCGTTATGAAAAATGAGGATTAACAATTTTTTTGTTTTTTGTTTGTATTTTCTATTCTGCTTTATCCAATGAACAAGAATATATCGATTAATTTAATTAAAATTAATAGAATAAGAATAATTGACAGGGGCGTCGGTGGCCGCAAAGGTTTAGGCGTTGACACGGCGCCCATCTTGTAAGGTAAAGGTTCCGGGTTCGAATTCAGCGGCCCATTTGAAACTTGTTTCAATTTACTAATAATTTTTGTCATCCGGCCCGGAGGACCCAAACTAGGAAATAGTACTGTAATAATTTGAGGTTATGGCGTTGACATGGCTTTCATCATTTAAAGAGGGGGGGGGGTTCAAATCCAGGGGCTCTGCTTTCGAACCCAACGTACTTACAAATGGGCTTTTTTTTCAAAAAAAAAAAAAAACCGGCACCCTGAGGGTTTGTATGGCCTCTGCTGTCGCGAACCCTCCTAAAAAAAACCATTCATTTTTGTGCAGTTTAGTTCAACTTGTATGGTGATCTTAATTTAAATCCTTTTTAAAAAGATAGTTCCCACTCACAGTAAGTTGTTTTGCAACGATCCGGATTTCGAGCCTTTTAGCCCATCATCAGGTTGAAGGACTTCTACAACCACGTCTCAATCAATCTCAACAAATTTTAATTGTTATTATTTTTATAGTAATTTAATAATATTCAGTATTTACTATTATAATATTTATTTGTGTTATAATTTCCGCGTTTCGCACGTTCAAATTGAGCGCCATTAAAAAAAATTAGCTGCTACTTGGAACGTCGCGTTGGCGGAGGTATCAGCGGGTTCACTTTGGAATTCATGTCGAGAGACGTGGTTATAGAAGTCCTTCAACCTGATGATGAGCTAAAAGGCTCGAAATCCGGTCGTTGCAAAACAACTTACTGTGAGTAGGAACTATCTTTTTAAAAAGGATTGAATACAACACTCACTCCATCAATTATCATTTCTCTTAATTTAAATTGTCTTCTGGCCCGGAGGAATGGCTTTCCTCTCGGAAGTGTCTCTATTGAAAATTCGCCCTCCTCTGAGTTTTCGTCGCGTTTTCCCTATAAATGGGAGCGGAAATGTATTTTTCCCCCGGTCCCGCCTCCAGGGCAGATAAACGCGATGAAAAACGGCCCGGGCCGAAGGAGGAGTCGTGTGCGGTGATCTCTCTATCAAAAGGCCCCCCGCTCGAGGGACGTCGCGTCTGGAGTAGAGGGAGATGATCCCCGAGGAGGGCTTCCTCCGGGAGAGATCAGCCGATCAGTCCCAAATCGGACCCGACACAATGTACAGTGCTGTTCTGTTCGTTCTCCTCGCCGTCAACACGCGTCACCTCCAAGTCATCGCCCAAGGTAAGCACACGAGCGATGCCGCCTCCGGCAACTAACGCTTTTTTTTCAACACCGCTAACCAAGCCAATCTCCATATCACTATCTTTCATTCTAAATCGCAAAAAAATCCCTACTCTTAATAAATCTAAAACCTTCAGTTATCTGACGGACCTTTTCTACATTGATGAATTATTATAAATATAAAGAGACCAAAAAAACAAACCTTGAAATAGCTAAGCCCTATCTGCCAAAGAGGAAAAATGAAATAACCGACACCGACAAACATTTGAATCATATTCTGTTTTAAAATTTATATCCTTAACATACAATTTTAGCACTTCGAACTTACTAAAGTTTCAACATGGCTATAGAAATCCCTTGATACACAAAACTGAAGTCTTTTATTTCTCATAGTAAAGAAAAATGGCTAGTTTACGTAAAGTTTAATAGCATAAATAACTAAGTTAAATAATTAGGATTTACCAAAGTTTCAACAAGGATGTCGCAAATTCGCTACGCAGAAATTTTATCATTGTCAAAAAATTAAAAAAAAATACCATGTTGTGATTTTATTGTTTTGTTATATCAAAATTCAAATTGACGGGCTTTTACCGATCAAGTTTTAGTATACTTTCAGCTTGTTAAACATACGTTAATTTCACGAACCTACTAGAAAATTTATTTTATTACTTCTGATAGAGAAACATTTATTAATTTAGAAAAAATATTTATTTAGCATTTATTTGTATATAAATAATGACTTTTTAGCTTTCTTTCTTTCAATCCGAAATCTAAATATACAATCTTTAGAATTGAACTTTTAGAACGGAATTTTTAAAATCTAACTGCAAATAAAATGTGATTGACTCGGTTCACCTACTGAACCTTTTGTGCCATATAATTATGCAAAAATTAAATGACTTATACGATCAATTTTCTTTCATTCGACTTGTGGCAATGGTTTCAAAAATTAAGCTTTTTGACTGATTGTAATTGGTTATTTTAATGTTATGAAAAAAAAGCTTGAAAATATATTTTTTGTTTTTACGTGGTAAAATACAGTAGCACTAATTTAAGTTGTGTATTTGGAACTTAATTTGTCTATTTCTAATCCGTTCGACTTCGCAATACGGGTCTTCTAGTCTATCTAAGAATACAAGAAATGGTTATATTAAGAAAGTTTTTTTTTTAATGAAGTAGGATTCAGTTTTAAGTTTAAAGTTTATTAACTTCCACTAGCTGTGGCTAATTTGTAAAAATATACGGAATACGTCTTTTATTTCTAATGTTCAAAAATCTATGGAAAACAGAAGACACATGCAATGCTTGTGGAAAAGAAGCATTGATGTACAAATCAACCATTGTATAAAATGTCCTTACTATTTTATTTTTATTTTTGGTAAATAGATCAAAAGTTCATCAAAGTCAATAAAAAGACACACCAATTAAACAGACTTGCTTTGAATTTATTTTTTGACAACTTATAAATCAAAACTTATCGTACTTTTGCACAGATTCTACATGATTATTTTTATGTTTATGTATGCGTATTATTCTTTTTTACGTGAGACAGTAAAGTACAGTAGCAATGATTTATGTTTGGCATTTCGAACTTACGAAACATTCAACATGCCTATCATAAAAAATTAAAAATTCAGGAAATCAGCTATGTTATATCTTATGGTAATAAAAAAAATGATAATTTTTAGTAGTTTGAACTCATAAATTAAACATTTGGTATTTACCAAGCTTTCACTACCTATGGCTATTTTTTTAGCATGTTATAATTCCAAACTGATTGTATTTGCATTGATGGTTCTTGTTTATTTTAATGATAAGAAAAACACTTGAAAGTTTATTTTCGGTTTTTACGCGAGATAGTAAAATACCATGAGGCTTAAATATTTTATGTGTAATACTCTAAAATCGATAAAACAAAAAGCAGAAGAAGCAAATATTCACTTTGTGGAAGGAAGCATTTGTGAACAAATCAACCAGTTCATAAAATTCGCGTACGACTTTTATTTATCATTTAACGAATGGTTGATCAATTCATCAATCGTTTTTCTTATTTTCACGTGAGATAGCAAAATATAATCAATTTATGGATGGTTAGGGAAGCACTAATTTAATTTGGCTATTGGGACTTCCCAATTAACGGCGCGATTATCACAAATCGTTTGTTCAAATTGTCAACAAAAGTATTTTATTTCTCATAGTAATAAAAAACATTACTGCTTTGATTAAGAACATTTTATGAGTAAAAAATTTGAGATTTATCATAATATCAACACGGCTATGACAAATTTCTTTTAAAAAAATTGCAGCCCAATTTTATTCTGTTTATTGAATTTATGTTGGCTGCATAAAAATACAAACTGTCCCTTCTTTTATTTATCGGGTTTTAGTTGTATATTATGTGCAGAATCTGCTAGAAAATGTATTTATCAAGTTTTTGGTAGTAAAATTTAATTAAAACTAATTTAGAAAAATAAGCAGCTTAGGTCTTTTCTTTCTGATAGTCAAAAATCAGCAAGAAAACAGACAAAAAACCTGCCCAACTTGAGGAAGAAAATATTGATGAATAAATCAACCATTTTATTAAATTTTATTTCTCATTCCAACAAACGGTTGATTAGATCATCAATGCTTCCTTCCACAATTTGAACATAAAACGCACAACCGAACAAAGTAGCCAACAAGTAAAAAATAAACTTTTAAGTTTATTTTTTGGTAAATTATAAATCCAAAGTGTTCGTATGTTCGAGTTTATTTTTCAGAAAAACGGTGGAAAGTGTATTTTTACCCGAGAGAGTAAAATATAGTGGCACTAATTTTCATAAGCATTTAAAATTTACCATAGATTCAACGGGCCTATCTCAAATCCGTTAAAATTTGCAACGCAGGTCTTTTATATATCCAGGTGATAAAAAATAGCTGATTTAAAAGAATAAATACATATATAATTCACATAAAATATATCAAATATTCATTAGCTATAGATTATCTGTAAAAATGTGGGCTGAGGTCTTTGATTTCTTGTAGTCGAAAATCGATAAATTAAATTAAACACATTATTTTTTGTGCCACAGAACTTGTAGAAAAAACATTGATGAAAAATCAACCATTGTTTAAAATTAGTGTAGACTTTTATTAGTCATTCCAGTAATTAATGTAATAGTTTTGATTTTTTCTGAGTTTTACAGTTAGTAAAATGTAATAGCATTAAATGAAATGGGGGATCTAGAACCATCAAAGTTTAGACCTGGTTATCTCAAATTTTAACAATTTTTTTTTCTCATAGTAATAAAAACATTTTATTTAAGAAAATTTAGTAGGATTGATTTATAAGTTAAACATTTGTAATTAACCGCAGCAGCAACAACATTATCTAAAATGTACAACGACAGTTTCTAAAATGCAAATCTTTAAAAATGTGCCCTACGTCTATTCTTTCTTCGTTGGCTATTTTAAAATGCAAACTGGTCTATTTTGCTTATCATGTTTTAGTTCTAAATTAATTGATCCAATTCAACTGACTGTTTATGTACGGTTTTTTGGGTAAAATTTGGAAGTATTAATTTTTAAATTGAACACTTGGAATCTACTAAACTTTCACTAGCTATCTATCCGCAAAAATTGTAAAAATATAACCCTAAGATTCTTCATTTACAATAGCCAAAAATTTACAAATGAAACATAGTAATAATAATAATGCTTTATTAGTACAAAAAATGTTTACAAAACAGAACATATGCCTTAACATAAAATAACGGCATGGATAAAATCCGTCTGCCAGTATTCATATGAAATATATGAAAAAATAATGAAACATAGTATTATAGACAGAAAGTTTATTTTTAGTATATTATTAAATAGTTAAATTATGTGAAGATTGTACTTGTTATGGTGATGTTAAGATTTGACTTTTTGTTTTATTTGTGATAGTAAACTCCTAGCATTAATTTATTTTGAGCATTTGGAAATTTAGTTATCTGTTTATATTTTTAAATTAGCCTGTTATTAATAAGAGTAAAATTTAACAGTAATAATAATTTATAGCCAATATAACAATCGACAAATATGTTAAAAACGCAAATATTCACTTTTGTATCATGCTAAAGACTTTAGGGATTTCACTGCAATAAAATCCAAACAGATCACACTTTCCTTTATAAAGTTTTAGGTTAGATTATGTTTACCAGAAATATATTTATGTTAACGTTAAGAAGTCGAAACAAATTTTTCTCTATCTTTCATGTAATAAAAAACTCCTTTGAATAATTGTTGCGTATATATTACACAAATTAAATATAAGGAAATTTAACGTGGTGGGTATAGTAAATGTAGAAAAAAGCAAGGATATTTTATTTCCAATAGACAAAAATCGATTAATAAAAATTATTTCAAGCGGAATAGGCATTTTTATCGAGTTTTAGTCGCCTTGTTTTAATAATGAAAAACAAGGTTATGTCAATTCTACGAAATATGCTAGAAAGATTATTTTATATATTAACGTATAAATTAAGCATTTTAAACAAAAGTTTTGATGGCTATCGCAAATCGGTTTACATTCCCAGTCTCTTATTATTCATAGCAATAAAAGAAACTACTATTTTTACGATGGGTATTAAAGCAACTGATTTACTTCAAACACCTTTGCAATAGCTGAATCTTATTATTTAAAGATGGAGAAGCAATAAAATTAACGACGATCAAACGTGTTCCTACTTTTTATTTAAGACAGAAAAGTTTTGTCTTTTTAAAAAGATTGATCAGCAAACTCACTCCACCATTTATAATTTCTAGCAAAGTTTAGTTTCATCTCATTTTAAGTTAGACATTTGAACTTTTATATATATTTTTGTCGATTTTTTTGTAAAAAATGTGAATTTGAATGAACAAAGTTAAAAATGAGAATGATTTGAGTTAAATATTTTTTATTCGAAATCAAAATTAAAACAGTTCTGATTAACAAATTCCCTTTATCTTACTTATGTTAATCATGGATTCGTTGTTAAAATTAAAAAAAAATCTGGAAATTCTGTTTGCATTTGTCTTAAGGCAGCATTAATTATCGTTAATGTATCAAGTTTGAACATAAGCTATACAAAAATCGTAAAAATGTAGAATACGGGTTTTGTCTACCTCATACTGAAAATTTAAAAATACAATATCTTGATTTTTTTGTCATATTAAAATATATATTAATACTGAGGTTTTATAAGCTAACTTTTTTCATCTTGTTACTCGATTTTTAAACAACATAGATCTAGAATAATTGGTACTACTGCGACTCTTTGCTGAGATATCAGTTGAGTGGAGTCAGAGATGGGTTTGGTTTACCTGATGCATTTAATCTAAGATTAATCTATTTGAAGGTATTTAGAGGAAATTTATTAAATATCTAATTTACAAGTTAGAACTTCAATGGTACGAGTGTGTCGAATGGTTCAAACTATGATACTTTGAAGATGATGCAAAATGATACTTTGAAGATCGTGAAATACGGTCTGGTGTGACGTAGGTTTTCTTTATCGTGCCAATGTTTCGATCTTTATTGAGATCATCTTCAGGGCTTAAAATGTTATTTTTCTGCGTAATTGAGTCATTCTTGTGTGTCGTGTTGTGATTGCCCTAGAGTCACTAAACACCTTACACTATGCAAAATGTTCTCTCTTCGGGATTGTTCTCGATGGGGATGTTTTTATGTAGAAGGTGATAAAACCATTACTACTGTCCACATCTTCTCAGCCGGATAAATCTCCATGTCCCTACTCACAGTTGTCGTCAGCAACACAGTTTTTACATCCAGTTTCATAAGTTAAATTACGGGAAATTTGGTATTACTTACCTTCAAAAGGACTTTAATGAAATATGTGACGTGCATAATTTGGATATATTTGGATCCTCTTTTAATATATTCATTAACGAAATGCCTAAATCCTTATGTTTATAATTAGTGTATTTATTTTGATACTCACAAAACTATTTGTGTTTCCTAATTTTAAATATTGTAATATGAGTGTACCGATTAGGGGTGTCATCCCCCTGTAATGTCTAAAACAAATAAATAAAAGAACAAGAAAGGCGTAACAATATTGAGTAATTAAAAAAAGAGAGAGAGAGAGATACGTAAACATATTAAGTAAAAGAAGTAGAGAGACAAATATATTGAGTAAAAGAGGACGAAAGAGAAAGAGTGAGCAAAAAATCAACATTATTATTATGTTAACAATTTGTCTGTAAATTTATAATGTCGATTGCTGTGGGTTTTCTGAATATTTGGAAGTCAATTTTGTCATTCAGTCTGCCTGAAATTCAAGTTTGTGTATTGAGGGATAATCATTAAGGGGCAGTTGTTCTAGGTAGTTTTTTACCATGCGTTTTATGATTTTTGTGAGGGTTTCGTTTGTTCATGTTGTCATCTTCGTTTGGTATGATTTTTATTTTTTGGTATTGTCGAAGTTTTTCTGTGATTATGACTAGCTTTTTTTCGCTTTAGTGATAATCAGGTTGTTCGTTAGTAACTTGTGTTGGTGTAATAATTTTATATTTGCTGGTTATTTATTTAGACTTGTCAAGATTAAAAGAATAAAAATAATAATACTTATTTATTTAGAAATCGTGAGATGCGGTCTGGTGTGATGTAGGTTTCAGAAAAACATTTTCTTTATCGTGTCAACGTTTCGATCTTTATTGAGATCATCTTCAGGGCTCAATAAAGATTGAAACGTTGGGAAGATAAAGAAAATGTTTTTCTGAAACCTACATCACACCAGACCGCATCTCACGATTTCTAAATAAATATCGGTTAACGGTCATTAATCACCACACAATAATACAATATAATAAGCATAATAATAAGAAAAATTGTTTCCTATAGACGATTGTTTGGACAATACACCTTTGGCTATTATTGGTGTTGTTGTTACATTATCTTGACAACAGTTAAGTATAAATTTGTTTGTCTGCTCTGAAATTTTTTTTAAATTTTGAAAGCAATGGAACACTGATAAAAATCATATCAAAGGTCAGACGGGTTTTGTATTTTGGCCGAGAAAATGAAATATTTGCAAGATCGTCCGGTGGCCAGATGACCTGATGAACAGAATTCCAAAGAGAAAATAAATCTTTTATTAAAATGTTTCGTATCATAAAATAGACAGTTCATAAAGCACAATTGGACGAGTGTCATTATAAATGTATTGACATCATAGTTAATTTAAAAAGCTGGGTTTTCTGTAGGGTTCAGCCAAGAAATGGTTCCAAAGAATAATGCCAAATATTTTACATCTTGTTTGATTACAATATTCCTCTTAATTTTTATTATTTGTTTGGAAGTTTGTTGGTGACAAATATACCCGAAATAAACGTCAAGTGTAATTCTTGAGTAAAATAAACATCGCGTAAAGCTGTCAGCCGTGCGCTTAGACCGTTCCAGTGCGGCGGCCAGATTATCATACCAAAAATTTATGCATGCCGGGAGCCGGAATGTTCGGCTGAGCACTTGATCGGCCGAACAAGACTCGATTAAACTGCTTAGATGACGCATTCCAAGATGCCATTTTACCGTCTCGGGGATCCTTTGAAATGGAAAATGGGTTAAAGCCGAATCGGCAGTGGAGTTTCTGTTTTTGAAGTATTCATCGTCTTTGTCTGTGTGTTACTGTTGATTTTTGTGTGTGTATATATTTCATTAATAAAACCTAGTTTTCTCTAATTATCAACCCGTGCCGCTGAATATAACTGGTTGGGAAATTACTAGTGTCCCCCTGGTTTTATGAGAAACCGTTGTGGTTAGCAAAAAAAAATCCAGCGGAAATCTAGAACAAACCCTTCTTTAAATACCTACTGTATTATAATTTTATAACAGTAAAAAATGATCCTAGCCCATTTATATACGTTTCTACCAGTATAATTTTTTTGCAAAAAAAAGATATGAAATAAGATACTCATGTTACTAAAATCTGATCCCAAAAACTGTATTAATATTTCCTAGGTTCATTTTTAATTGTTCACGGCGTAATGGATAAATTTGAACTCGCTCGTTCTCTCTCTCACTCACTCACTCAATCTCTCTCTCTCTCTCTCTCTCTCTCTCTCTCTCTCTCTCTCTCTCTCTCACCCACTCGCTCTCTGTCGTTTTTATTTTTGGTTAAAGTTTTTGTTGTTACATACGTCTTATTTGCCTTACTACATTTCATTTTCAATGTATTAAATTATTTATTTATGTACAAAATACTTTGACATGTAAAGGAAAGAGTGGAAAGGAGAGTCAGAGAGAGAAAATTATAAGATGTGTGATAGGGAGAGAGAGAGAGAGAGAGAGAGAGAGAGAGAGAGAGAGAGAGAGAGAAAGAATGTCACAGAGAGGTGGAGAAAGTACAAAGAGAGAGAGAGAGAGAGAGAGAGAGAGAGATAATGAAGGAGAAAAGAGATTGAAAAGTTGAAAGGGAGAGAGGGGCGGAAAGAAAGAGGAAAGAGAGAATGCTAGGGAAAGAAAAGAGAGAAAGAGAAGAAATAGAGTTGGACAGATAAATAGATTAGATCTAGAGAGAGAGAGAGAGAGAGAGAGAGAGAGAGAGAGAGAGAGAGAGAGAGAGAAAAGAGAGAAAGAGAAGAAATAGAGTTGGACAGATAAATAGATTAGATCTAGAGAGAGAGAGAGAGAGAGAGAGAGAGAGAGAGAGAGAGAGTGAGAGAGAGACAAAGAGAGAGAGAGAGCGAGAGAGAGTGAGAGAGAAAGAAAACCACATGGACAGATGAGATAGATAAAGAGATAGAGACAAAAAGAGAGAGAGAGAGAGAGTGAGAAGAAGAAAAGAGATTGGAAGGTAGAAAGGGAGAGAGAGGGGGAAAAGAAAAAGAAAGAGAGAGATAGATAGAGATATATAAAGAGAATTTATAGATACATAAATAGGAAGAGCGAGATTGAAAAGAAAAAACAGAGATAGAGAGCGAAAAGGTCATAGAGAGTGATGGAAAAAAGAGAAAGAAGGAGAGAGAGAGTGAGAGAATTAATGACAGAAGGAGTGACTGAGAAGCAGAGAGAAAGTATGAAGGAAAAAAGATTGAAAGATAGAATAGGTGAGAGAGGGGGGTGGAAAAAAGAAAGAGAGAAAATGAGAAAAAGAAAAATGAAAAAGAGAAGGCTAGGGTAAGGAAAAGAGAGCGAGGCTGAAAAGCAGACTGAAAGAAAGGAGAGAGAAGTTTTATAGACAGAGAGGAGAAAGAAAAAAAGAGAGGTAAGGTTGAATGAGAGTCAAAAAAGCGAGACAGCTAGAAACAAAAAAAGACATATAAAGTGAACGAGTGAAAAAGTGAGAAAGAGTTTGACAACGAGAACGAGATGGCTGTTTCTTTCCTTCTGTACCTTCTCTTCTTTTTTTCCATGACACATACTCTAACTTCCTCTTTCTCATCTCACTTTCTTGATCTCACATTCTTTCTGATTCTCTGTTTCACTTTGTCACATTGTTACTCACTCTCTTTTACTCTTCCTCCCTCGCTCTCTCTCACTCTCTCTCTCTCTTTCTCTCTTTCTCTGTCTCACTCTTGTTCTCTCTCTCCCTTTCTCTCTTTTTCTCTCTCTCTTCCTCCCTCTCCCTCCCTCCTTCCTTTCCTCCCTCTCTCTCTCTCTTTCTCTCTCTCTCTCTCTCTCTTTTATCCGGGTACACAGACGTCCCAGCAAACTCATCAAATTATAACTGCTTTAGAACAGATGAAAACCCTTATACAATTTGTATTAATGTATATTTACCTAAATCAATAATCAATTAGTTTAAGCAGTGGTTTCTTTTAAAAGTCATTCGTTGTAATTTTGAATGTTTGATTACTTTTTTGGCAGCGGTCATAAAATGTTTTTTTAGTGAAAATCGTGTTGGAATCCGAAACACCAAAGGCTCACAGCGAAAATAGGCGGACCTCGACAGCAATTTTATTAGGATTCAGCGCGGTTGTTCGTATTTAAAATGAATCATCTTTTGCATAGTAAGAAATATTAGAAACCAAGCCCTGTTTACTATACAAACACACTAAGCGTTTAAAGCTGCTGACGTGATTTCTTAAGATAGGCTATGGAACCGTGGTTGTTCTTATCAATCCTTCATCTGCTTAAGTAATAAATTTATTAAAATGTTAACGGAGTTTAGAGAGAGCTATGCCTTTAAACAACTATTTTAAAGCCGTACATCTTATTCAAATTCTGATTGTCTTCAGACGTTTTTTCAATTTTTTCAAGATTAGAGACGGACTATTGTGGTGGACGGACTGTAAGGGTTCTACTTGCCATTGAAGTCACGTCCGACTGAACCGAGTTTACAACACCTCGCTTTAAATAACGACCAAACCCTGACTCAGAGAGATGAACATTTTTCCTTATTGAATTTATAATAGTTCATTTGGGGTTTTTCGACGATCACGATCTCCGTGCTGAAAGCCTGTGCCACCGTCGTCGACTGCAGCCCAAAGCGAATCTGTTCTCGTTTGTCCAGCTCCATTATCTTCTCTCCGTCCGTTCGGCAGCTTACGTAATTCGCGCCGTGATTATTGTTATTAAAACATGAACACTCAAAATTTAACGCGGCTGAACTACTTAATTGTGTCTCGGGGGTTCAACGTTCTCAGCGAGCCTGTCTCTCTGTTTACACACGCGATTCAGAATATGATTTACTTAAAGTGAGTAAAATAAATTAAAACAGCTTCATTCGTACTGTTTCAGACATTTTAAATTGCCTGGTAATTTAAACAGACCAAAAGCTTCCATCGGTTTTTTTTCCATGGTTCGTCATCTTCCATCAGAAGGTTCAGAATACCCCATAAACAAAACAACCTGCAAAAGTAAATAATAATATGTCGAATTTTCTTCACAGAGAAAAAATCACTACATCAAAATATAAAACAGGCCCTAAAAGTTATTTTTAACCGAGACACATGACGTAAGTCAAAAAAGACCTAAACGCAGATTCATCCAAAAGCGTCCAGTCTTGTATTTATTGTTCATTGAAAAGTGCTAATAAAAGAACCGGTTTTAAACCTTCTTTTTCGAGATTCAAGGTGGATTTGAATATAATGTTTTCCTTGTTATAGATTAAAAGCAGAAGAGGGAGAATAAACCAGTGAACGACTTTTCCAAAGGGGGCCGTTTTGTAATTGAAGTCGTCTGACTTGTTTCCAAGATTACAACACTAATAAAATTTTCTACATCTATTTTATCTTTCTCATCTCCATGTCTTACCAAGCGTATTCTTTTTTTTTAAATTACTTTAGTCTCTTTCTTCCTGCGCGCACGTGTGTATGTGTGTTGTCTGGAGTTTCATTCACACCGTATCGTTCTTTATCTATCTACTTATCTATCTATCTATATCTATTTACTTATCTATTCATTTATCTGTATTATCCTTATACTCTCTCACTCCCTTTCCATCACGCCCCCACTCGCTCTCTCTCGCTGAATCCTAATAAAATTGCTGTCGAAGTCCGCCTATTTTCGCTGGGTTTCGGATTCCAACACGATTTTCACTAAAAACATTTTATGACCGCTGCCAAAAAAAGTAATCAAACATTCAATTACAACGAATGACTTTCAAAATAAACCTCTGCTTAAACTAATTGATTACTGATTTAGGCAAATATACATTAATATAAATTGTACAAGGGTTTTCATCTGTTCTAAAGCAGTTATAATTTGATGAGGTACGTTTGCTGGGACGTCTGTGTACCCGGATAAGAGAGAGCGAGACAAAAAGAGATAGATAAATAGATAGATAGGTAGGTAGATAGATAGATAGATAGATAGATAGATAGATAGATAGATAGATAGAGAGAGAGAGAGAGAGAGAGAGAGAGTGAGGGAGAGAGTAAGAGAGAGTGAGTGACAATGGAACACAGAGAATCAGAAGGAATGTGTGATCAAGAAAGTGAGATGAGATAGAGGAAGGTAGAGTATGTGTCATGGTAAATAAAGAGAAGGTACAGAAAGAAGGAAACATAGCCATCTCTTTCTCGTTATCAGACTCTTTCTCTCTTTTTCCAGACTTTGTCTTTTTTGGTTTCTAGCTGTCTCGCTTATTAACTATCCTACAACCTTATCTCTCTTTTTTTCTTTCCCATCTCTCTCTCTCTATAAACCTTTCTCTCTCCTTTCATTTCCTCTGCTTTTCTGCCTCTCTCTCTTTTTCTTAACCTAGCCTTCTCTTTTTCCATTTTCTTTCCCTCATTTTCTCTCTTTCTTTTTTCTATCCCCCCTCCCTCTCTCCTATTCTACCTTTCAATCTTATTTCTCCTTCATTCTTTCTCTCTGCTTCTCAATCACTCCTTTGTATCATTAATTCTCTCTCTCTCTCCTTCTTTCTCTTTTTTCCATCTCTCTATCTCGATCTATACATCTCTCTCTCTCTATGACCTTCTTTCTTTCGCTATCTCTGTTTTTCCTTTTCAATCTAGCTTTTACTCTTTATATATCTCTATCTCTCTAACTCTCTCCCCTATTTTGTCCTCCCTCCCTTGCCAACGCTTTTTCTCTCTCTCTCTTGCTTGTTAGATGTAGGAATTTTCAAATCTGAAAAAATCACTACATTTATAAATAAGCTATTAATCAAACAACATGCCAATTTATCTCTATCTCTCTCTCGCTCACCCTCTCTCTTTTTTTTCAGGTGAGAGATATAAGATGGAGGTGACATTAAAAAAAAAATATAACGAAGACAGTAAAAATGAAACAGAGAGTTAGAATAGAGAGAGAAAGAGGTAGAGAGAGTGAGAGAGAGGAGAGTAAGAAAAACATAAAGTAAAAGGGAAAAGTAAGACAGAGTAAAAAGTAAGAAAGGGAGTGATAGATATATAGAAAGAGACTTAAACGAAAATGCTTACAGATAGAAAAATAGACATGTTGATTGATGAGTGAAAAGAATGAGAAAGAAATAAGAGATTGTTAAATAGATAAAGGTAGATAGATGGATAGACAGATAAATACAGTAAATAGATATACAGTTCGAGAGAGTGAGAGAGAGGGAGGGAGAGAGGGAGGGAGAGAGAGAGTGAACAAAGAAAGGAGGTAGAAATAGGAGATTTAGAGAGAGAGAGAGAGAGAGAAATATGGATAAACAGTCTCAGAAAGGTAGATAGATAGTTTTACTGGAAACCAAATTAATCAAGATAAAAAATTCATGAGTTTTAATAAAAATTATGTAGTTATGATAATTTGAAAGAAACACTGGAAAATCATTTAGAGATAGGATAAAAATTTGAGTTAAATTTATTCTATCAAAAAACGATTTTTCGGTGTTGTGGTGAATTTGCTTTCAAACCATCATAATTGAATAGTTTTTTATTAATACTCAAGAATTTCTTATCTCGTTTAATTTTGATTTCATTAACATAATTATATTGTAATTAATGTAACGATAAAAATACATATAGTTTGAAATAAAGAACAAAAACGTCCGGTGTCCTGTTTTTGTCTTTGGGTGTAAACATAAAAATATATTTAAAAAACTTGAAATTATGTAAATAGTTATAAAGAAAAAATTCTAAATGATTCATAAGCAGTGATTTATGCTTCTTCTAGGTACAAAATTTATTCACGAATCCCATTGAGACTTGAACAAGATCTGACCAAACCGGAAATTGAAAATGCAGGGTTTTTTTATAATGTCATATTTCTTGCATAAATATGTGCATGTGGGTGACATACGATTCGCGAGATGACGACTGTAAAAAGATAGAAAGCTGTAAAAAATTGATGTGACAGGGAGACAGTCACTGCAAAGATTGCTAAATTGTAAGGCGGCTTCGTTTAATCATCACGATCAAATTTATGTTTCCTCGGAGCTTCAGACGTCTTTACAGCCCTGGAAGGTGGCCCGTGTCAACTTCATATCTGCGGCTTCGGCTGATTTACAAATACACACAGCGCAACCTCCATTGACTCTTTTGGCTTAAGTCCAGGCTGACTCACGGGCCCAAATCCTTTTTTTTTTGTTATTTACATCCTCGATAAATTGCCGGCTTGAAAAGGGGGTTCGTGTTTCCTCGTACTTGAAATAAGCCCAGCAGACGACTTGGAGACCTGTTCCTTATTTCCACTTTATGACATCATCGGCTTCGCCGTTCCAGTTATGAATCGGTTGATTTATTTGACTTGCTCATTGGAGAGAGAGAAAAAAAATGTATGCGCTGTTTATTCGAAGTAGAAAACGGGAAGAGATTTTTATTGCCAACTTTATTTATACTTTTTTATTTTCTTCTGAGTTTCGAGTAAAAATAAAGATATCTCCGTTTCTCTAGACAGCCTGGTGCCTACCGATCCTCGTGTTTATTTTATTCAACTCCATCTTTATAAAACATCTGTATTTGTTAATTTTTATCTCTCTTAATCCATAGATTACGATCATCGTCACAAATTTACAAGTACCTATCGCCCCACAAACTTCAGAGCATGTAGAAAAATACATTGTTTTTACGAGCTCGGGCGTCGACCTCAGCAGTTTTGGTTTCCTTTTAGAGAATCCTGTTGGATCCAGTCTCATAAGAGCTTTAAAGAAAAGTTAAGAATATTAAAGAGACAAGATAAACGTCATATAAAAGTTGTACCTCGCATAGCTAAAATTTTCAAGCCCCTGCTGCTTAAATTTGTCATGCGATAATCACAGGTCGGCGTCCGTTGGTTAAATGATGAGCAACACTACAAGTTATTAATATTCCATGATGAATGGGGGTCTGCCTGTTGTAATGGACTATTCCTACGTTGAGATATTTAAAAGAAAATATCTAACAAAATTACTTGATCGTCATCGATCATCTGCCGCTATTTTCGCTGTATGAACACAATTTCATCTTCAGCAAAGCAGTTTTGTTTCAAATTTATTTTAGACTAGAAACAAGGTTTTTCCCGTGGTAATATTTTTCAAATGTAAGAAAATTTGTAATGTGGTTGTTTCTCGTTATTTTAGTCTATTTTAGCTTGTAGTTTGGTTTCATGTGCACTTCAAGTAATATATATATNAGCAAGTCACCCTGTATATATATGTGTGTGCGTGTGTGTGTGTGTGTGTGTGTGTATGGTACTTATCAAGTTTATATGTGTTTATAGTTTGTAATTTGGTTGTTTCCCGTTATTGTAGTCTATTTTCGCTTGTAGTTTGGTTTCATGTGCACTTCATCTGCCGCTATTTTCGCTGTACGAACACAATTCCCTCATCTTCAACAAAGCAGTTTTTAAGAAATGTTGTTTCCCGTTATTTTAGTCGATTTTCGCTAGTTGTTATATATATATATATATATATATATGTGTGTGTGTGTGTGTGTGTGTGTGTATCAAGTTGATATGCAGGATGTTAGATTATAACAAGTTTTAGGGGTATTTTTTTTAGTGGTTTGTGGTTTATTGGTTGTATGTTCATGTTTGTGTATTTCTACGACCCTTTTGGTTTCAAAATCATGGAGGATTTGTGTGAGTTTAATACTTTCAGTGTCTTTGATGTGAGTTTATTTTAAATCGTTTTTTAATTTATTTGTGGGATCTTTGTCAGTTATGCTCCTATAGTACACAGTTTGTTAGGTCAAAAAATGCAGAAAGCCATGTGAGTTAAAAAGTGATGATTTTTATTTGAAAAGACGAAATGACGGTCAGACGAATAAGCATAATATGTTAAAAAACATTGGAGAAGACGGTAAGGAGGGATATTGGTCTGTAGTTGTCCAATAATCTTTTTACGGTTGGTGATAAAATAATTGTGAACTAGGAAACATATTTAACATCTTTTTTTATTCAACTGATTTTGTAAAACTGTAAATATGTGACAAGAGTTTAAAGCTTTGGCCGGGTCGTAATGTACTCATCAGTCAGTTGGAAATTTATAGTGAAAGAAGTCATGTATTAAAATGATTTAGCTTATATCTTCAGGAAATATAATCTGTGGATGAAATTGAAAGTGAGAATGGATACGCACGATCGGGGCTTATGCCTCAACGCAGCATATTAGGCCCAGTACTGTTCCTGATCTATGTTAACCTTCCCGCTTACTAAATTCACTAGTTTTCGTGGTCAGCTTGACCAATTGATATCTTTCAATTAATTAAGGTTTTTAGTTGAGATAAAAAAGTCAGTGTCACGAGCGGGATTCGAACCCACGACCTTCGGCTAGAGGTGGTAGAGTAGCGGCGTATCTAGACGAAGGTCGTGGGTTCGAATCCCGCTCGTGACACTGACTTTTTTATCTCAACTAAAAACCTTAATTAATTGAAATATATTAATTGGTCAATCGGACCACGAAACAAAATTGATTTAATAAGTAAAACGAAGTATATCTTCACTAAAGCTCTCCGTGGCCTTTTCATTTGTCGCCGAGAATCAAATAGATTACACGACATTTGAAAAATGGCAAAAAGGAGGGAAAATTAGAAAGATAGGTTGAGAGGAGAAGTTAGTGTCCGAGTGGATCCAAGTCACGATAGCTCATGTGGTAGAGTAGCGGCGTATCTAGCCGAAGGTCGTGGGTTCGAAACCCGCTCGTGACACTGATTTTTTGTCTCAACTAAAAAACTAAAAATTAATTGAATTTCCCGCTTACGTTAGTGCCCTGATTGCTTCATATCTACTAATTACATTGATGAATCCACCTTCTTGTTTGGAGCTCTTTCTCTCTACGTTGTTTTATTATATTTTATGTCGAACTGCTTCATTATTTTATACATCAAGCCAGTGGTTTATTATTAATAAGCTTTGACTTGAACCATTCATCATGAGGTGTAATATTCAGTAAGAAGCCCCTCTTCCCTTAATGTTTCGGTGGGAAATTGGACAATGTGGATAGCACGAGGTTGGGTATTGAATTTCACTATAGCGTTCGTTCTGTCTGTCACATAAATTTTCTGGCGGGGAATCTGGTGCTGCATGTTTTTCTCAAAAGATTAAAACCAGTCTCAATTGCTAACAGCCCATTATGCTCTTGCATGCCACAGATATGGCAGTGGATTCTCGGACCTGCTTCATAAAATATTCAGCTTCAGAAAAGAGCTTTGAGAGTGATTCTCTCTCAGAGAGAGTTCCTCTGAGTTTAAACAGCTCAATGTACTTACAGTTCCAGGATTACTAAAAACGAAAAATATTGTTCAGATGCGTTTCAGTGGTGGGTTTGTACCGCGTCTCGCCCTGCTTGTAACCCAGATATAGTTCTCTTCTAAGAGAATTTTCGTCATGTCAAACTGAATAAAAATTTGGTCGGTTAGTCAGGTATGTACTAAAGATAACAAATCAGGGGTTCCTGGCTAAGTACCACCAAGTAGTAATTCTGGAATAAGATGCGAACTAGCAGAGTCTTCATAATTGTAAAATTTTGACAGTACAGCAGAGAATTAGTAACCCAGCGTGGATGTTCATTACTCCGCTGGTTGTTAAGACTAATGTCGAACAAATAGTAAGTTAAGAAATTAAGTATAATTAAGTATATTTATATAATGAAGTAATATATACATATATTAATAAATTATGTATTTTAACGAAGACTTTCACTATTGATTTAGAATGTATGAAATTATCGGCCCGATTTCTCACGTGATTTATTCGACCGGAAATCCAGCTCTTGTCTGTATCTTAACCGAATTTTGGAAACATTTCAAGAAACACAGTTTTTTCTTCCCACCAAAGCACTGCCGTATCTGCCAGAGGGCTTGATAAAGCTGATGGCAACGTCTCTCTTGAAGAACAAATCCGTTATTTTTACAGTATTTTCAGATAAGAAGGTTTTGTGCTAAAATCTTGCCGATTGTCTTGTATTGCGAGATTTCCCCATGAGGTCTGCGGGGAGATGAACCTGCGTTTTGGTCTGTATATCCTCGTTGGACTAAATTATTATTAATAAGGTATGTATAATGTTACAAAGTTCGCACATTTTGTTGTAAATTTTTGCCATTGAGTGTAGACTAGAGTACTCATAAAGAGTAGTAGAATGCTTGGGTAGAGCGAATTTGTCCTTGGGCTTGGTTCTGTAGTATGTATTTATGGGTGTGAATGTGCAGCGTGAAAGAGCCGATGGCGAAAAATTTAGTACTCCATCGACCCTCAATTAGATTATGGAAGAATATCTCTGAGTGAATAGTATGCAAATAGGAAAAAATATATTTAAGAGTGATTGAGAGTATGACTGGGTTTGGATTTTGGAACTGATTGCTTTGGCCTCGGTGGCTGAACCTATAAGACCGAAGTCGGACCTCGAACTGTTAATACCCGGGGTGGATCATTCTCGATGCCTTGGGACCCAAGTACTCGCTGCCGTGCTTAAGAGCAATTCTCATTCGGGTGTCTTTCCTACACACTCTCTATACGGAACCCAGTTCAATTAAGAAGGACGCATCAACGCGCGCCTCCATGGCGGGTACATACAAGAGCTTTGGCCCAAATGTAAGTGTCCGAGTGTCAACCTCTTAGAGTGACGATATCCCGACGATATATATCTTCTACTAGTCAGATCTTACGATGGCTACCTGCCGACAGTGCTCTTCTCATACGTGAGAGCTACTCTGCTGATCTAGACTACCGTCGTAGCCACTTTTTTAAATTACATTTTCATTGTTAGAGTATTGCGGTGGTTAGAACATTCAGGGAATAGCGTCCGTTTTTTCTAAAATCATACAAGCTCCAGTTGGTACTTACTATTTAAAAGTATCGTTTTTTTTTCTCTCTTTCGTGTTTAGGAAAAGTACCGATTGTTTTAGCCCGTCCGTTTTTTCTAAAATCACACAACCTTTAGTTGTATAGTAGGAATCACGAGATTTTGTGGAAAAACATGAATAAATTTAATCGTACTTACTTTTTAAAAGTATCGTTTTTTTTCTCTCTTTCGTGTTTAGGAAAAGTACAGATTGTTTTAGCCCGTCCGTTTTTTCTAAAATCACACAAGCTTTAGTTGTATTGTAGGAATCACGAGATTTTGTGGAAAAACATGAATAAATTTGATCGTACTTACTTTTTAAAAGTATCGTTTTTTCTTTTCTCTTTCGTGTTTAGGAAAAGTACCGATAGTTTTTCAGACAAATTGGATGTTTTTTCTACGTATTATTAGTAAATTAATTGTTTGCTTCAGATATTTAGTCACAGGAAATTTTATATTGCACTAGGTTTTTTGGCTATTTAAGACAAGTCATGTTTTAATAAATTATGATTCCTTAATGTAAGAGGGGTTTGGAAAAATACCAACATTATTTATGCAATATTGCCTTATTGGCTTGATTATTTATATAATTGGATAACTAAGCCCAAAGTTACTTTATGGTGGCTTATGTTAATTGCAAATACATTGAAATACCTAATCCGCTAAGAAAACCATAATAATGACACAAGTTCTTCACGTTTTTCTAAATTTTGAGATGGTTTGCCAAAATTTTATAAAAAAATCTTATTTATTAGTATTTTTATGTTTATTGGTTGACTAAATAACATGTCCTACCTAAGGTTTCTCGGGCAAATAGAGCCCTGAAAATCTTAAATATTTCGATTTTTGTAGATCAATCAAGAAAAAAGCATGTTTTTACAAATTTTACTTCTGTTTTACTAGGTTTATTTGAAAATAATATGATATGCCTTAATAAATTTGACTAAATGGCGAATTCTTTTATTAAACAAATATAAAATTATTTTGACGTTGGCTTGTGCTTTATACCATTGAACTTTTACCGATATGTAATGACATTAAACACTGATTTAATTTGGAGGAGAAATAAATCTCTTCTGTTGAGATTAGATATGGGGCAAAACAATTTTCCTCTTCAGTACCAGGTTTGAGTTCCTTCAGTCGCGGATCGTCGCAGCATGGCTGCTTCCTGAAGCTTTTTTTTTACCGGGGCGTTTTAGTTTTGTCAAGCGTACGTCGAGGGCTTTGTCCCCGATCGCCTTGCCGTGGAAAGCTTGACCTCTGAAAGTGGAGAGAGAAAAAGGACGAGGTAGAGAGAAGAAAACCGTCGCCGATGGTCGCGAAACGCTTCGAGGATGTGGGCATGAATGAAATGAAAGAGCAACAATGAACCTGAAGGTATCATTAAGCCTAGGGCCGCGCAGCGCGGCCGGTTTTTCGCAAGACCGGTTTGACAAGTTCTCCGCTTCCGAAGTACTTACCTATATCTCACCGGAAGAGAAAATAGTTTTACCCGAATTGTTCTCTAACAGTGTATTTGTCCCCCCCCCCAACACTAAGCGAAACGTCGCGGACGTCTTTTCTTTCAAAAACCGACTGACCCTATTCCTTTTGTAACGAGTCACTTAAAACTGTAAAAATACTTGCCGTATTAATAACGAAATTAGTTATTTTCTACGGACTTGATGCCTTTCATAAACATCAATTTCATTAATACTTTTTAATTTGATTCATGCTTCTGAAGTACTTTATTGTGCAAGCAGAATCAGTCATCACTATACATCCTCGGTAAAAAATTAATTGTCAACAAAATAGGATCAAATGAATATTGCGTTTGACGTTTGAATAATAGCGAGACTAAACGCACCAGAGTAAGTTATCGTCGCGGTCTAGTAAACCTCATAGCATATATATGTAACATCGTAAAATTCCAATAATTTATGTTATTAAACATTAATGGTAACATTAATGAAAATATATGCAAAAGAGGGAAAATTCGAATGGTTGTAGGTTGAGATGAGGGGTTGGTGTCCGAGTGGATCGAAGTCACGATAGCTCAAGTGGTAGAGCAGCGGCGTATTGAGCCGAAGATCGTGGGTTCGAATCCCGCTCGTGACACTGGCTTTTTCATTTCAACCAATACCTTACATAAAAATTAATTAATTGAAAGAAATTATTGGGTCGGACCACGAAATATAACGGAATCAATGAAAATATGGCAAAAGAGGGAAAATTCGAACGGTTGTAGGTTGAGATGAGGAGTTGGTGTCCGAGTGGATAGAAGTCACGATAGCTCAAGTGGTAGAGCAGCGGCGTATTTAGCCGAAGGTCGTGGGTTCGAATCCCGCTCGTGACACTGGCTTTTTCATTTCAACCAATACCTTACATAAAAATTAATTAATTGAAAGAAATTATTGGGTCGGACCACGAAATATAACGGAATCAATGAAAATATGGCAAAAGAGGGAAAATTCGAAATGTGGAGTTGAGATGAGGAGTTGGTGTCCGAGTGGATAGAAGTCACGATAGCTCAAGTGGTTAGGGAAGCGGCGTATTGAGCCGAAGGTAGTAAATTCGAATCCTCCTCGTGACTCTAATTTCCATCACAACCAAAACCCTTAGATAAAAAGAATAATTAATTGGATTAATGTTCATTTTCAAAATATTTTTGAAATTAAACTATGAACGAAATTCGACAGACAAGAGAGGTTTGATGCCTGCTATTGAAGACTAGTAGACCCAATGTATAATTTGTATAAAATTATTCTTTCTATATAAGGTTTTGGTTGAGATAAAAAGTCAATGTCTCGAGTGGGATTCGAACCCAAGACCTTCGGCTAAATACGCCGCTGCTATACCACATGAGCTATCGTGACTTCGATCCACTCGGACACCAACTCCCCATCTCAACTCCACATTTCGAATTTTCCCTCCTTTTTGCCATTTTTCAAATGTCGTGTAATCTATTTGATTCTCGGCGACAAATGAAATGGCCAAGGAGAGCTTTAGTGAAGTATACTAGCAAAAAGGAGGGAAAATTCAAAAGGTGGGTTTGAGTTGGGAAGTTGATGTCCGAGTGGATCGAGGTCACGATAGCTCAAGTGGTAGAGCAGCGGCGTATCTAGCCGAAGGTCGTGGGTTCGAATCCCGCTCGTGACACTGGCTTTTTCATTTTAACCAATACCTTACTTAAAGATTAATTAATTGAAAGAAGTTATTTGGTCAATCGGACCACGAAATATAACGGAATCAATGAAAATATGGCAAAAGTATTGAGCCGAAGGTCGTAGGTTCGAATTCTGCTCGTGACATTAAATTTCCATCTCAACCAAAACCCTTAGGTAAAAAGAATAATTAATTGGATTGATGCGTGCTATTGAAGACTCGTAGACAACAATGTATAATTTGTATAAAATGTTTGATTTGCACAGTTCAATCGAGATTTATCGATCTATCGTTCACTCAAGCTGAAAACCTTACCTACCATTAGACTAAAGCGAAACTACACGGATCAGATTTGATGTATGCTAGAGCATTCTCGTAGACCACCATATATAAAATGGCTAAAATGATTTATAATCTGTTCGAGTCTAATCTATTTCCTGGTTATGGCAAATGTTATAGCTTTTATGCAGCAACATGCGAGGACGAACTCTCTTGAATCAAGTGCGAAACGAGACGGACCAGATGCATAACAGGCCACCGTGACTAGTAGTTTAAAATTATTGATTCCTCCCGTAGGGTTGATTTTGGCAGTTGGCACAGTTTGTTAGTTGTTGTGTTGGTATCTCTTCTGATTCCTTGCAGAACCTACAAATGCCATGTTGGATTTTACTCATCTTCATCAAAGGCCAATTCAATCCGCAGTATATTTGAGCGCACGGCCATCCGTTAATCCGTCTATCCTACGTGATGTTTGTGTATAATATAATAATAATTATTATTAATAAAGCTATCTTAACGAAAACATTTGGATTGCTTGGATACTCATCCGTCAGCATAGTTGCAATACGATTTTTTATTATTTTTTGTTACTATAATAAAAAATGAAAAAGAACGAAAAACAGAGAAAAATTAAAAAAAAATGAATTCCTTCTAATAATTAAATTATTTGACCATATTTTAAAAATTACATTATAAACCCCAGTCTCCACTATTTAGGTTTTGAAGACCCTTGCAAATGTAGACTATAAGCAAGACAAGACGGACCAGATTAGACAGCTTTCATTAGAACACACATCACATTTGTTTTAAAAAAAACTCGTACAACAACTTTATCAAGTATTATCAATAGTAGTCGTCTATTTTACAATCTAACATATTTCATATGAGACGATACTTTGTTAAACTAACAGCGAAACTAGACGGACCACCGGATGGTTTAGTTTACGGTACTCGACCAGTAGACCTCGCAACATTTTTATTTGTAAATAATTTTTTTAGAAGGTTGGACAAAATTTACAATATGTTTTCTAGCTGATATCAGTATTAAATCAAAAATATATTTAATTTATGTAAACACTTGTAAATTTGGATTATAAGCGGTTCCAGAAAGGCCAGATCGATATGAAACTGAACACCTCTAGACTGTTATTCAAGTTGGTAATTTAATTATTATTTTGAAATTGAATAAAACACTTTTAGAATTATAGCAAAACTAGATGAACCAGATCTTTGATCACAATTATCCCCACAATTTGCCCTACTGGTCATGTATTGAACATAATAATCCAACATAATTCAGATCGGTTGATAAACCAATAGCGAAACGAGACGGACCAGATTAGTTTGACGCATCATAATCGGCACACTCCCGCATAACTGGTCAAATATGATTGATTTTCCCAGTTCGATCTGTTAAAGGTACCGAGCATTGAACTAAGAGCGAAAGTAGACGGACCAGATCGGTTTGATGCATAGTACGACATCTGGGATTTAACAGGGGTTAAAACAGTGATTTATTTGTTAGTTTGATCAAGATTTATGGCCTCTAATCCTGCTATTAAAGCTAGTTCTAATTCTGTTAGAAGAAGGACGAATAACCTTTAAATAATAGCGAAACAAGACGGACCACTAGCACAATTGAGAGAAAATTCGAAGTTTGTGGAGTGTAGATTTATAATATTCGATTCTACTTTTCAACCAATTATTTCCAAAAAATAACGACATGATTATTATGATTGTGGATACTGGGAATGGAGTTTGTATTTTCCTAGCACTGCAGCTTTTGGTACTTTCCCTTGGTGCAGTTTAAACGACTCCGTCCATTCGTCCTGCATTGACTGTGCTCGGTACGTTCATGGAAAAGCGAGACGGTACGGGCCCGATCAGCATGGCTTACGATAAATTTTATTATTCAAATCACATTTATCAAGAATTAACCTAATTCGATCCCATCCGTCATTAGGTACGTTTATACAGGCAAAGAGCGAGAACTGACGGACCGGTTTATTTAGAATTATCTAATTTGCTCCTTGAGTCTTTTTCTTGCCTCCTCTGTTCTTACATTGACAATAGACTGACCGAGCCTGACTTGGTCATTGTTAAAGTTCATCGACTTTGCAGACCTGCCGCCAACTTCAAATGAAAGACTTAACCGCCTCTGTTACTACTTATTGCAAAAATTTTATTGCGCATTTTAGATATAAATATAAAATATTATTATGTGTATAGGCTAGCCAATTTTATTGTAATAGCCTCGTCACACCTACCAATTGTTTACTATCTGTCTCTCTGTCTGTCTCTCTCTCTCTCTCTCTCTCTCTCTCTCTCTCTCTCTCTCTCTCTCTCTCTCTACCTCTATCTCACGCACACTCACTCACTTTTCTTTTCGCTCATTATATCTCATTCTCTCATTTGTTCTATATCACTCACATTCATTCTCTCTCTCAATCACTCACTCATTCACTCACGCATTTTCTTTTCTCTTTTCCTCACTCACCCATCTCCTTTCTTCATATGAATTACTCTCACTCTCTCTCTTTCTCCTTTGTATCACTCAATCTTTCATCCATTCACTCATGACTTTCTTTCCTTTATTTCTAATTCACTCTCTCCCCTTTCTCTAACACTCCCTCTCTTCTCTCTCCACTTTCACCACTTCACTCTCTATCACTCAGGCACCTTCCTTTCTCTCTTTCTCACTCAATCTCTCTCCTATCTTTCTATCATTTACTCGCTTATTCATTCACTCACTGAAGCACTTTCTTACCATTCTTTCTCACTCACTCTCTCCCTTCTCTGTACCACTCTTCTCTCTCTCTCTCTCTCTCTCTCTCTCTCTCTCTCTACTTCTTCTTCTTTTTATTCTCTGTCTACATCTCTTTCTCGCTTTATCTTTAACTCTCTTTCTCCGTACCATTCTTTCGTTTTCACTCTCGCTTTCTTGTTCTCCCTTTCTCTCTCCACCGTTTTCTTTCTTTCTCGTTAATTGTAAGTGAGGTTATTCGCGACCTAAATTTGTGAATATGTTTAAGTAAAACGACATTTATCCATTCGCTCTCTCTCTCTCTCTCTCTCTCTCTCTCACTCTCTCTCTCTTCTCACTCCTTCCTTGTCGCACTCTCCATTTATTATTTTTCTTGGGTTGTTTTCGCTCCTGCCAAGTTCAACTCGAGATATGGAAGCCAAGGTGTGAGAGTCGATAGGAGGTCACCAACCCAGGGGACAAATATAACTTCCTTCTCGAAGTAAAGGTCACTCTTTCTTTTCTATTGGTCTTTGTTTAAAAAAAAATAGGCCCCTCTTTCACGGATTCGAATCGCCTCTTTTCCTTTCACACGAACAGGACCTCGGCGGGAATGAGGAAAACACGACGCCGGATAAACAGTATGGGCCGCTTGTGCTGTAAATGGATAAAATTACACACTTTTACACCTTTCATCAAATTGATAAAAAGTGTAAAAGTACGTGTGAAAAATAAGGAAAGAACAGATATAAAGAAAAGGAAAATAATGAATCTCGGTAAAACAGGAATAAACAAACCAGGACAGGAGATGAGAATATAATTAACATAAAGTTACTCAAAATAAAACGGGATAATAAATTATTAAGTTTTCCGGTGACAGTTTTAACAATCTCCAGTTAACGGAAGATGGATAAGAGTAAAGATAAAGCCCTGAGCCCACACGAGTCCTCAGTGCTTTCGTCCGATATTAAAACTTTCCTCGTTTCAACCGTCCTAGTCATGAAATATTTGTAATATATTTTATAACATGACTATAAAATACGTTAGTCGAATAAAAAACGACAGTAAATTAAGTAATTTTTGTAAATATTAACAATTAAAAACATAAATTTATTGAAACATTTAACAGAAAGACTTTACTTTAGAAGTTTCTGTAACTCGGTGCCAAAATATGGATGAAGATGACTATTTTTATTTTTAAGTACTAATTATTATGGCGTTTTTCGTTCTTTCTTTTCCTCCTGTTATGCACAAGACCATTTAATTTCTGAAAAGTAAAAAAAAACAGTATAACTGTAGGTTATAAACTTGTGATAATTTTTATGATAATATAATGATAGTAATGATAATCACATTTGCAACTCGCAAGCAAACTTTCTAAACACAATTGAGCTTTTTTTCAAAACTAAATTAAAACTCCCCCAATAAAATTTAGTAATGTGTGGTGATTAGTGACCGTTAATCGATATCTATTTAGAAATCGTGAGATGCGGTCTGGTGTGATGTAGGTTTCAGAAAAACATTTTCTTTATCGTGCCAACGTTTCGATCTTTATTGAGATCATCTTCAGGTCTCAATAAAGATCGAAACATGGCACGATAAAGAAAATGTTTTTCTGAAACCTACATCACACCAGACCGCATCTCACGATTTCTAAATAAATAGTAAAATTTAGCTTTTTCAAAACTAAATCAAACTTTCCAAACTGAATTGAGCTTTTATCAAAACCAAATTAAATTGAACTTTTTTTTTCAAAACCAAATCAAAATCCTTCCAAATCAGTTTTTTTTTCAAAACCAAATCAAATTATACTTTTTCCAAAAACAAATCACTTTCCAAATTAAATTGACTTTTTTTCAAAACGAGATCAAACTCTTTCCAAATAAGATGGAATTTTTTTGAAAATCAAATCAAACTTTCCAAATCAAAGGCTATTAAAGTATTTATTAATTACTTTAAGAAGATCCACTACAATTTTTTAAATTCTAGACTGACTGATAAATAGAATTTGATTATTTTGCACTATTAAGTCAGATTTCTTTTTAGCAAAAGTGAGAACAATAAATGTGCCCAGGAATTTGATCAATGTTTATAAAATTAGACTTTGTAAATAAACAAGAAAGCCACAAAATTCTCCTAATATTATACATATTGCATATCCAAATATTTTCGATTTACGTGGTGATTAGTGACCGTTAATCGATAATTATTCAGAAATCGTGAGATGCGGTCTGGTGTGACGTAGGTTTCAGAAAAACATTTTCTTTATCGTGCCAACGTTTCGATCTTTATTGAGATCATCTTCAGGGCCTGGGATTTACAAACATTGTTTACATATAACAATTACATTTTGGATGTGGAAAAGTGAATTTATACAATGCAAAATATATATATATATATATATATATATATTTTTTTTTTATATTCAATCAAAGTATTTCTTCTCATACAAAGTGTTTGTATTCTGTGTAATTGTACCATTCTTGCGTGTCGTGCACGTGCTAGTGAGATTTTGCTGTTTTATGTTTATATACGTCCAACGTTTGTAAATCCCATGCCCTGAAGATGATCTCAATAAAGATCGAAACGTTGGCACGATAAAGAAAATGTTTTTCTGAAACTACATCACACCAGACCGCATCTCACGATATCTGAATTATTATTTTCGATATAATTAAGGCGATATGTCAAGGGTATAAACAGGGTGAGTCACCGACTTAAACCCACCGCTTAAAACGAGTAATAGAAATACATCTGACAGACGAAACAGCGAGAACAGGCAAACCAAAATGACCTAAAATGACCGAACTGTTCATCCCCTCGTATCTTCCAAACGGAAGTCACAATAGTTTTGCATTGCTTTTATGAATTTGGAACGTTATTTCTTAATGCTTGATGAATTTCGGCAAATTTCCAAAACATGCTTCAAGTCAGTTATGTCTGAGATCATAAAATATATTTTTTCTAGCATAATCAATTTTTGTTTTTAAATCCGTTATATTTCGTGGTCCGATTGACCAAATAACTCCTTTCAATTAATTACTTTTTAGGTAAAGTATTGGTTGAGATAAAAAAGTCAGCGTCACGAGCGGGATTCGAACCCACGATCTTGGGCTAAATAGGCCGCTGTTTTATCACTTGAGCTATCGTGACTTCGATCAACTCGGTCACCAACTTCCCATCTCAACCGTCCTTGGTTATTTAGCCAAAGGCCGTTGGTTCGAATCCCGCTCGTGACGCTGACTTTTTTATCTCAACCAATACCTTACATAAAAACTTTTTTTCAAACTTGAAACTGTGTGTATGGTTGTGTCAGATTTGTTGACATGCATGCTTCTCTGCATTGATTGTTATTTGGCTAGCATATTTCTTTGATCAAAAACCACTGTTATAGCACAAAGTGAAAAAAATTCTTCAGCATGCTTTTTTCATAACTTTTCTTCTCACTCAACACTCCCAGTCGATCCGGAGTCGGTTTGGCCTTGCACGAAATGGTTTTTGCTCTTTCCCTTTCGCCTAAGCATGCCGGTCATATAAATTTGGAAATAAAAACCTGTCGTCCACGAAAGGCTGCAGATCGAGCAGCGGCAAAGAGGTGAAGGAGGGCGGCGCAGTGGAGACGTCGGACCCATGCCTCGAGTGCTCCTGCGCCAGGGGCAAGCTCCAGTGCCGACTGAAAGTTTGCCCCCGGCTCCCCAGGCCACCCCCGGAGTCCTGCATCCTCCTCCAAAGGCCCAATACCTGCTGCGACAAGCTCCTCTGCCCGGACGGTTAGTTGTACATAAATATCCTGTATTTTGTCATTGTAAAATTTTCTTGGATTTCCTGCACAAATGTTGGACTTTGTATATATGTTGTGTAAATAGTGTAGCTCTTGACAGCCATTGCAGCCTGGTTATGTTTATTTTAAATAATATTAAAGTTTTAGAACGACAGACAATTTAGCGCACTACTCAATTCTAAAAACAGCTAGGAATTTTCAGCCTCCAACGCAGGATTTTAGGCTTAGCTTCAGGTTGAATCTTCATTGGCTGTTGCTTCGCATTCGAAGATGATATGGGTGGCTGTTTCCTCCTCCTCAGGATGGTAGAGTACTCCATATTCCTTTATTTACCCTTCATACTTGAAGGTTGACGGGTACTTAATTCAACCATAAGCCCTATCACCCCATACATTCACTCTAATAAATACATTCAATCTCGATACACGTAAAAGGAAACGTACCAAGTACTTTATAATAAAACAGCCCAAATTCCTCCATAAATCGGAACAGTGGACTCAAAGACACGTTTTTTCATATCGAGTAGCAGTCTTACGCGCTTTCTGTATAGAGCCAAGAAAGAATTCAATTAAGAAGGACGCAACCTTGTTCTACATGCCAGGCATTGTACACAGTACACTGTACAGGTTCTCGAACAAAACTGTCAACCTAGACCTATTCTTATCCGGATGAAATTGTCTTTTTTAATATGATTTTTTTTTATGGACGATATGCCTACTTGCTCCCTGTAAGTGGCCAAGGCGTAGTACTGCTCGAACAAATGTAACACATGAGCAACCTTTCTCTACAAGTGTCCCAAGAACAGGTGTCCGTGTGTCAATCGTGTATGGCCTATTCTCAAACGGGTGAGCTCCCTTCCTTGCGTTTGAGACCTTCGGTGGGTCATGGCTCGGTCGTGCTCTTGACACGCAAAAGCTTCTTGGATGACCTGGCCCATTAAAACTGTCAAAGTTCTTTTATTGCGTTCTTTATTGCTCGTATAACGCCACTGGGCCAATTGCAGTGGTTCTGTTTGGAAATATCTACCGTGTTTTTGATAAGCTAGAGCTTTTCTGCCGTTCCGTCCCATATATTTTTTTTATTTTTATATTTTTAATTAATACGAAATTTCGTAATGAAAATCTTTTCTCTTTTTGTTGTTATTTCTCAATGAGTATTGCGCTAAATTTGTTCGCCAGTGCAATTTTTTTCATTTTATTTCATTTAATTTTTAAAATTGTACTTTTTTGAATATTTTATTACGGTTGTTAACAATAACCAGAAGTTTTCTACAGTAAAGCAATGGATTGTAAATTTCTGGAAGAGTCTGTGAATATTTTAGATATGTAAGCGTTCCTGTATTTCTATTTTTTTTCCAGGACAGATCCAAAAAATCAAATATCTTATAATTTTATAAATATTAGAGTTTTTTCTTATGTAATAAAATATTCTATAATTTTGTAAATATTACAGTTTTTTTGTTGTGTTTTGAAAAGAGTGAGGAACTAACCATGTTCATGTTCAACTCTACCTCAATCTACAATCGTCAGTGTTTGTATGTCTGTATGCAGTGAATCTGGAAGACAACAAGGAAAAAACCCACCGACGATCAAACGTCGTTGACTTAAGCAATCAAAAGTGTTAAATTATTCAACCATTCCCACTATTTAAAAAGAAAACTCTTGGTATTTTAAATTAACTTATTTACTTACCATCATAAATATTTAGAATTTTTGTTTCTTTTGATCATTCTGCCTCGCAAATATGTTTTGGCCAGTAGGACACGTTTCATTAGTGGCCTGACTTGCCTCACCCTGCTTATAACCCTGATAAACTACTAACCCATCAATAAAGGTGGCTGATAAGCCGAAACGAGCCTGAAAGTTCTAAACAGCAAGGAAAAGAAAAAAAACACTGTCATTTATTCTTACTGATCTAAAATCCTTGGTTTAAAAAGGTTTAAATAAAATGACAAATCTTGAAAAAAATATTACGTTATTATGTGCATCGTTAATTGTGTTTTCAACATGATAGAACCATTTTACCAAACGAAAAATAGTAAAATTGTCAAAAAGGCAACAATGCGTTTGTCCTCCCGGGTTTTTGGTTATCGTCTTCACTGGTTGTTTTGTTTTGGCCAGGGTGGTCCACAGAGTTAAATCTGTAGTTTAGCCGTTTGGACAGTTTACCTTCTTCATTGATTAATTTTTGTTTTTCTCCCTCTCGCCATTCTCGCCATAATAAGTGCTGAATTTGTTTCTTGCCTTACCCTGCTTATAACCCTAACCTTTCTCTTGAGTCTGCAGGTAAATAAACCTGTAGTTTCGTCGTTTCCGATCATTTTGGTCTGCCTATAATCGCCGTTATGGTTCGAAGAGGAATTTCGGCGTCTCTCCCCTTCCATGCTAAGATTTCTTCTTGCCCTGCTTATAACCCTGACCTTTTACTTAGGGTCTGCACAGAGATGAACCTGCAGTTTGGTCGTTTCTGATCAGTAAATCTCCCTAAGCTGGTTGTATTGGTGTGCCAGATGCATTTTTACACTTTGCCTTATTCACTGGTTTATAGCTGGTCAGGGTTATGTGCGGGGCGAGGCAAGGAAGAAAAAAACTTAATGTTAAGTACTGATTTGTATCCTTACATATTTCACTGACCATTCTGTTAGTGTCTCGATAGATAAACCTGTAGTTTGGTCGTTTCCGATCGTTTTGTTCTGCCTACCCTCTCTGTTAAGGTTAGACGCGTTTCTGCTTAACTCCATCTTCAGTGATAGGATTTTGTCTTACCTCACCCTACTTATATCCCTATCATTTTACTTCGGTCTGCTAGGAGATGACCTGTAATTTGGTTGTTTCTCTTTATTTGGTCTCTCAGTCGACGTGGAACGGCCATCGCTCGTTTTATTATTAAATTGAACTATAATTAATTAAGGTTTTTAGTTGAGATAAAAAAGTCAATGGCACGAGCGGGATTCGAACCCACGATCTTCGGCTTGATACGCCGCTGCTCGTTTTGAATTTTGAAAAATGGCAAAAAGGAGGGAAAATTCAAAAGGTGCGGTTGAGATGGGAAGTTGGTGTCCGAGTGGATCGAGGTGACGATAGCTCAAGTGGTAGAGCAGCGGCATATCAAGCCGAAGATCGTGGGTTCGAATCCCGCTCGTGCCATTGACTTTTTATTTCAACTAAAAACCTTAATTAATTATAACATATTAATTGGTCAAGCGGAACACGAAATTAGGGAATTAAATTGAACGCTGCTTTGGCGCTTTTTATATTTCGCCATCTTCAACGGAGGTTTTTTAATTGGTCAGGGATATAAGCAGGGCGAGGCAATACTCTAGTCATCTATTGACAAAACCAAGGATAGGCAGGATACTGAACTCAGTAAGATCGGAAACGTCCTAAGTTCAAAATTTTATCTGTTAGAAAGTTTAAAAAAAATTATTTCAAAATAGTACTTTATTGAGCTTAAGAAATTTTGTAAAAACTTTGGAGATGATTGAATATCATGGCAGGCATCTAGGTTTGGTGGGTAAAAACAACGATGATTGATCAGCAATTGAAAATTTTTGTATTGTCTTCATAAAAATAGAGTCCAATGACATAAATAAATGAAGATAACTGTTGATGTTCTAGATGATAAGTATATTAACAACAAGTGCTACGAAGATATCTAATGCTGATTTTTTTTTTTTTTTTTTTCAAATATGCCTAAACAAGATATGTTAGTGAAATTGGTTCAAACAGATCACAAAACCAAAATTCATTGCGTATTTAAAGAGTAAATTTCAAATTTTGAATCATTTGTCTATGTTACAGGAACTAAAAATAATGTAAAAGCCAGATCTAACTTGGAATCTAAACTAAGCGAGAGGACTGGAGGTAAGGAAAATTAAATAATAAAAAAAAACAAATAAAAATCTAATGTTTGTTAATTTGGTTTATTTTTAAGCAATGATATCTTAGATTGTTTTCTCTAAAATTGATTTTGTTTAAATAATTTATGCTGTCTATTTATGCTAGTTTCAGGCTGTATATTCAACGGAACACTCTATGCAGAAGGGTCTGCGATGACCTCCTCTCTCTGTGAGTACTGCTACTGCATAAAAGGCAAACAGCACTGCGTTAGGCCGCAGTGCACACTTTCAGTCCCTGGCTGCAGTCCCGAGTACGCCAAGCACTCTTGCTGTCCGACGAAATATAACTGCAGTGAGTCTGCAAAGCTTTAGATGATATTTTCAGAAAACTTTAATTCATCAATTTTACAGGCGATGCGTCAAACATGACCACTTCGACGACCGTATCGCCAACTTCGACACCTTCTTACATAGGTAGTTTACACAGTCGTTTTGTATATGGTAGTTTTAAAATTTCAATATCTGGCAGGTTGTCACGTCGAAGGTGTAAAATACCCGGAAGGTGAAAGGCTTCTAAAAATGGAGAAGAACTGCGAAAACTGCTTCTGTATGCAGGGTCGGGTGCGCTGTGAACCTGTCGTCTGCAGCATGCCTCCACTAAGCCACTGCCGGCCCATTATCAGCAAAGGGCACTGCTGCCCCACTAGTTACAATTGTAGTAAGGAAAAAAATAAATATCAAACTGAACATTAAACTAAATATTTATTTTACAGGTAGCCCTGAAGAGGAAACAGAATCTTCCGTTACAAAGGTTCAATTTTTTTACAATTTCAAAAATTTTAAATTCACATTTTATAACGTTTCACTCTTTAGGAGTCACAGTTTGAAACAACAACTTTTGTAACCGAAGAGAACTTCACAACTTATTTCCCAGAGTCTACAACGCCGTTTGTCACTACAACATTTGATGATACGACTATGACTGAAGTGGGCAACGATACAGAACTGAGGTCTGGAGGGTATGATGATCAGTATGTGGATGCAGATGCGACGACGACAGAATACTTCTTGTCGACTACATCGCCTTCTCAGATTACAACAATGAAGTTGAACAGTTCTGCCAGTCCGACAGTTAGGGCGATCCCAGCTGTGCTCGAAGCTATAATAAACAGGACGTTGGAACGAGACGGTGACTACGATGAGTATGACTATAACGAGCCATCTCTTCCTCCATCCTTACCAAACCTGAAGTAATATTAACCAAACTTAACTTATACGACTAGTCTTACATAATTAAAATGTTATATCAACAGGATCATTCCATTCGTGGCTGCAGATGCAGTTGTCACTGGCGATGAAGGCAGCGAGCCTTTCGAACATGACGATGGCAAACTGCGAACTACACAAGGGCCTTTGTTCTTTGAAGTTCCACAAAACAGCAAATTTTCACCTCCTGCTGAGACCGAGGGTCAGTACAATTATGAAATTGTGAATATTTTCTTTAGTCTGTTTATAAAAGAATGTCATCATACTTTAAGCTTAATTATTAATTATTGAAGAGTATACTAAAAGTCTTTCTGCCAGGAGATGTTTTTGGGTCAAACTAGACTCACTCTTGTTAATTCTTGATTTAAGTAATGAACAACTTTATTTTCTAATTAGGTGGATTTTTACCAAGAGATCCAATGATAGATGGCCCATTTTATGAATCAAAATTTGAGGGACCTTTTGTCGGAAGCTCAAACGTTCAAAGTGAGCATACATCTGAGACCAATTTACCTTTAATCACCGAACCACCCAAACTTTTTGAAGAAGGTAGTGGTTTAAGTTGTTTTTATTTTTGTATTTTTTATCAACTTAAATTTACAGGGCGTTGTAAAACAAAAGGCACCACATACCATCACGGTGAAGTCGTTAGTGAGCCAAAAGCATGTGAGCTTTGTGTCTGCTACTTTGGCAAAGTACACTGCCAAAAAGCAAAATGCAGTGATAAATCACAATGTCATAAAGACTCTTGCTGTCAGTGTGGTAAGATCTGTTTTTTTTTTTTTTAATAATAAAGTCAAACAATTTTTATTTATTTAATTTTATGCAGATGATGGACTAGAAGAACCTTTGAAAAGTGAAGTCACTCCTCCGACTTACATTCCAGAAAGTCTTTCCAACTTACCGGCCATAACAGTAGCAGATGTCATCGTGACACCGGATCCGTTCAAAGATGTCATCAGGACAGAACCAGCTCCCGATCTTGTCCATATTATGAAAGATATGATCCCTCATTTTGAAAAACCTACTGCTGTGAATTTTTCTACACCGAGGCCTAACGCGACGTCGACCACTGAGGCGACCACTACAGAAAAATCTAAGGATTACGATTATGACAATATTTCTTTCAGCAGTGTTTTAGAATTGCTGTTCAACGGAAGCCCTGAAGGGTCAAAGGCAGAGACGACGACTCAGAAGCCTTCGACAAATTCAGTCTACGACAGCCAAGATTCTGACAGCCCGGAGTTCAATCTCGTCCTCCATGCAGATGAAAGGGCCGACCATTTCAAAAACAACTCGATTGACAGCCCAGAAGAAAAAGCCGATTCAAACGAGCCATCTTCCGATTTTACAAAAGGCCTCCTTAAACTCGCCGGATGTAACATTTACGGTCGCATGTACAGAGTAGGAAAAATCATCGCTGAACTTTCAAATCCTTGCCTCGAGTGCATGTGCACAGAGCTGGGCGTCCAATGCAAGAAACTCAAATGCTAAAAAAAATTATTCAATTTTTGTTTTCTGGCACTTGGTACTCCTATGTGCAGGGTTAATTAAACAGTTAAACATAAATATTAAACATTACATATTATTAAATAATAATTTCAGGTGTTACTTTAAATTTTAACTTGATACTATTACATATTTTAAACAAAACTGTACAATTTACTAAACAATGCTATTTAATATAATAAAATCTTTTTATATATTCTAAATTTCACAACAAATAACAAATATTCTTAGCTATATTTGAAGAAAAAACTATAAATACATTTTTATGTGATTGGATCACTTTAAACAACACTTTAGCCCAGATATTTATGAAATTTAAAAGTCAGCTTTTCAAAATTTGCCTAATTTAACAACTTTTTTTATTGATACTTCAAATTAATTTATTTTTAAAATTGTTATCTTAACTGTTTAACTAACTCAAACTTTCAGGCCTTGTTAATTGTATTTACATGTGTGAAGAGGGATTGAGAAAACCGGTCGGAGAGCGAGGCAAGTGCCAATGGAGGAGGAACTCCGTATCGTCCTGTTGGACTTTGTGCTAGTCAAGGAAGTCTTAAGTTATTTTTTTATTCCAATTTCCTACATTGCCCCATTTTTGTTTCCTACAAGATGTTGACATTCTATTCGACGACACATTTTCACCCGATTCGATTCATTTAGAAAGTACTGATTTGAAAACTGGAACCCAACAGTTATTTCGTTTATATAAAATTTTTATTTCTGAACGGTTTTTATTGATTAAAAACATCTCAGTAATTGTCATTATAATCAGTATTAGAACATCTTGTTTTATATTGTCTTTTTTTTCAATAAAAAAAATAAAGTAAATAGTTAATATTTTTAGATCTAGTTATTAAAGTTGAAAGAGGCTACATAGTTTTAAACTATTATTTTAGTAATTAGTACATAATTTACTTTTTTTTAAATTAAATCTTTTTAACCCTTGTTAAATCTTACCTGCATTATCTTTAATAATTCATTGTTATTAAAAAAAAAATTAAATAATTACTCAGCATAAGAGGGTTGTTTATTGAAGTAAAATCTCATGTAAATATTATTAAAGATATATGAACTTCTTTAATTTAGATATAGTGCCATAGTTCTAACCCTTTCAGATTGTCGTTATTCATAAATTTAATTTTTATTAATCATTAGTCGCTTTGACAATTGTATACCATGATCTCAATTGTAGGTTCATTTATCTTTTCACGATGTCAACGTAGAAATGTTTGCAAAACCGTGCAGTTTCACAGTTTCATGATTAAGATGTAGCAGATTTTTTTTTGTGTGGAAATAAATCAGTTTTTAAAAATGTAAGGAGTATTTTTTTATAATACCATAGTGTCTTGGTGTAGGGTACGAATGGGGAAACTATGTCTTTTTTTGATCCAGCAAACGAATTATTATGTATTTATGTGGAAAAGTAAATCAGATGAGGATGGTGGTTTTTAATGCCATAGCTGACAATGTTAAATTTTGTAGTAAGTGTTCATAAATTTTAATTAAAATTCTTGACATTTTTTAATGAAGGTATGAGTATTAACAATGGCAGAACTAAATAAATAGCTTTTGATGAAGACGAGGATATTAACATAGTTATTATAGCCAATTCTATAAGGCTTTTTAAAAAAAGCCATTTAAATTGTTAAAATGGTCCTCCGGGCTGGATATTCCCCCAGAACACAGATTTTTTTCAGATACTTTCAATTGTGGATACCAAATTATTCACTAGGTGTCACCTCTGCATGAAACATAATCTAACCTTCCAAGCTGCAACAAATGAGCAAATATATATAAGCAAGGACTCATACATTTTATTTCAGATTCGTTGACAAGATCAAAGGAGGGGGGTTGACATGGCCTTTTGGATAAGGTGCAATAAAAAGACCATGGCTGACTGAATAAGGAAAGAAGAAGTGAGGTAGGAAATGGAAATTGAAGAAGCCATTGGAGAAAAGATCATTAGGAAAAAATTAAGGTGTAAAGCTCGTAAAGCAAGTTTTCAGATAGATAGCTAGAGATAGTAAGCTAGTCTCTTCAAGAAAAAATAATAAAGTTGACCAGCTCAGACATGGGAAGCAGATCTTGATAAAGAAATGTCTTCAACAGACAATAACCTGTATGCGATTCACAGTATTAGCATTTTTCAGTCAAATAAACCTTTTTTAAACCAAATTAAATCTTTTTAAACTTGTTATATATCTATATGAATAAAAAGTTAATTAAGATTGTTCTCTGTAGACCCTGAAGAAGAGGAAATATATTGCCGATAGCTCAGCATTGGTAAAAAAAAACACTACTTGTTCTTCTGACTATGCCTCTAATCCATGTGACTTGTACGGATGTGTAATGTTCTTACAAAATACAGCACCAAATAGAAACCCAAATTATGTCAAAATTCTTAAAAATAAAATATTATTGACAGGAAATATTTTTTTAAAATAAAATAAGAATGATGTGCAAAAGAAGATTAAAGAGACCTAACCTCAAAACTTAACTGCAATAAATAATGCTAAGATTCAAATTTTACTGTGTAAATAAAGGACTCTTTATAATCGCTAACTCTAGAAAAATGTTGCAATTGTTTAAAATATAATAATATATTAAAGTTTTAACATAAAAATGATCCCAATGTTTACGATGAAAATAAAATCATGTTCTTATTCCTGAAATAAAATGAAAGAAACGTTACTGATCATAATTTTAAATGTTTAAACTAAAAATACCGACAAAAAAAGAACAAGGTGCCCAGGATTGATACGACAATGGAACAGAATATGCTTAACCCTTTGTACAGTTCCGCTTCACCTCCTCTGAAAAATTAATATTATTTTTTCCAAACAAAGATTTCAAAACATATGATTTAAAAAAAAAATTGATAAATAATTTGAGGCGTGTTTTCTTGTAAATTCTCCATCACAAAGTAGGATCATTATTACCTTTCCCTGTATGGTCGGGCTGCTGAAGTTGCAGCCATGGATCTGTTGAAATCGCCACCACCGAATTCGAACGGGAATCTCTGAACCGTTCTGGTTTTGATCCGGAGCATCTTCCGTAAAGGCCCAAGCCCTGATGTGGACATTTGTGTTTCTATGATTTACTAAGGCACAACAAGGATTTATCTAGATACATTAAATTTTTCTAACTAATTTATCTAATTTATACTAAATCATATGCTTTCTTTTTAAAAAAGTTATTAAAGTAATTTATTTTAAAATAAACAAACGTTGAATCGACAAGCAATAATATTTAATATAAAAGTGGACAAGAGATTCATATGAAAGACAAAACAGTTCCAGCGTAACAAGGTGGTGCCTGAAATGCAAATTTTCAAAATTTCTAAATTACAATATTCACAATTCTACAATAAATTAACATAAAATGTTCTCACCTAAAAAGAAAGGAAATTATCCGGGCTCTAGTGGTGCCGGTCCTTTTCTAACAAAAATTATGTAGGTTGAAAACACCACCAAAACAACTAAAATTATAAAGTTGTAGTAATTTGTAACTACATAAGTTATAAAATTGGCAGCTCTAAAACAACAAATTAGTAATTTATGTTAGTCAATGTTCAATGAATTGATAACAATCAGGTTCATTACTTTCTGGTTTTTTTAACACAAATACGGAACGCCCTGCGTATGACTTTTCGAGTAACCCTTTTCTTAATGTAGCGCCAGGCCTTTCGAATCCTGAAATAGTTCTATGAATAAGTCAGCAGCCAACAAATGATCAGTGATTTTCAATGACCTGCCTTACCCGAGTGTCCGGTACATAGAATGAGCAACGCCACTGAAGAAATTTCTGACCTGTTCAACAACAAGCACTATTATTAAAATGAATAGATAAATTTATATTTATATATGGTTTACAAAATTAATGAAAGTTTAAATAATGAAAATTGGTTAAGTTTAAAGGAAAATCATAAACGACTTTCTAACCTAACCAAAACAATATATTCTTTTAGATTTAACTCACATGAATGTAAACGCTGACGAACTTTTCTTTAGTACTTTTACAATATATTTCTACATTTAAAATCAGGGTGATTTTACAAGGATTGTTAATTTAGCTTTTGATTTTTTCCACTATCACGGCTAAGTGCTATTTATAATATAATCTTCATATAAATTGTTTAATATTGAAAATGCAGAAACAAGCAGAAATTTTATTTACAACTATATACAGTAAGTTAGAAATCAGGAATGCGGTCATCATTCAGCAATCTTTGTTCACTTATCGCTTACATGAGAAGTAAAAGTTTGTTTACAGCCCATTATTATCCAAGATATTTGAATCGGAATATTTTTTATATAGCAACCGTCTACATTTGCTGACAGTTGTTGCTGCCATTTTTTATTATGATTAATTTTAATTTTCAAATGGTTTCAGAAATTTTCTATGAGGCACAGTTTTGTTTATCCTATTTGATATTGTATCTATCCCTTCTAGAGAAATATTGTTGGCATAAAGAGCAGTTTTACACTCTTCGGTCAAGGTATTTTGATAAAATAAACTATCAACAAGATGGGTTCAAGGATAGAGCCCTGAGAAACACTGAATAGTTATAGATTGATTATTTGAGATTGGAGTGGACTATTTTTTATTGTGTAGTGAGGGATATTATATTCTATCATCCTACTGACTTGCCAAACAGTGTCAAGGGCTTTCGCATCATTCAAAAGCATGCCAGTGTGTTTCCTTTCATTGAAGACTAAAGTTAAATCATCTATAATCCTGGCTGCCTGACCTGAAACCGTCTTGCATAACAATGCTTTAATTTGAATAGGAAGCAATATTTGAAAAAATGTGTAGACATTTCTTAAAAAGAAGAAAAGAAAGAATCACCACTATGAAAACCAGGAAGGCTAGATGAGATCTCAGAACTGACTGATTAAAAACTCCACTATATGAGATCAAATTTCCTCCAATAATTTCTACATTGAAATGAAATATACTATTATCTATTGATGATTTTTTAAACCAAACTACTTTGACCAGCAAACAGGGTTAGAATTTGTACTAGATGGAATGATTTTAGATATAATGTCTTTACCTTTTGAGCTCTCAACATATTCAATGAGTAAAATAATGCATTACACATAAAATTTTGAAAATTATGTTATGTTCAAAATGTGTTAAAAAAATCCCAGTATAAAAGTAAAAAAAAAGTTTGATTTAATGTTTTGAGAAGTTTGGTAATCATAAGCATATGACATCAATTTCTTCTAGTTTTTTGTTATCTTTAAAAAGAATTACATTATGCACAGCTAAATGTCAATAAATTAAAATTGATTTTTTAAAAACAACTTTGACTACTAAGCAAGGTTATTATCTAACCTGAATTGAACAATTTTTTTTGGTTAGTTCATAGTACAACAGTATGATTTATCATTGATCATCAAGCAGGGTTAGAATTGTGAACATTAGATTGAACCATTTTAGGCATAATTTCTTTACCATTTACATTTTCACCATATCCAATGAGTGAAACAATATGTTAACAGTTCTCTTGTAAACCGGATTAAAATTTTTTAGTTCATTCATCTTTTAACAATATGAACTGTGATGATTGCCTAGAAAGGTTAGAATTTGCTTGAACCTTTCTATGGATCATTTCTTTATCTCTTGAGCTTTAATAGTATCTTATGAATAAAATGATATATTAGGCCAAAAATATTGCAATTTATTTTATAATAAAACAAACTGCTTTTATCTCTATGCGAGGTTAGAATTTTGTTCACTAGATTGAATCATTTTATACATAATTTCTTTAACATTTATACTTTCACCATATTCCATGAGTAAAACAATACATTAACACTTCTCTTGTAGCCCGGATTAAAAATTTTTTAGTTCATTAATCTTTTAAGCAATATGAACCTCATTTTATCAACATTGATCGCCTAGAAGGGTTGGAATTTTGTACGCAAGATTGAACCTTTCTATGGATCTCTTAATCTCTTGAACTCTAACTGTATCCATTGAATAAAATGATATATTAACACAAAATACTGAAATTTATTTTTAGTAAAATAAGCTGGTTTTATGTCTAAGCAAGGTTAGAATTGTGTGAGTTCTCATTGTATCTAATTTCAACTAAATGTACCAAATTTGAAGATCTAGCAGGGTTGATAAAACCATTTTAGTCATCATTCTTTATATTTTGAGCTCCCACTCTATCTGATTTGAAAAACAGTACATCAAACACTTTTTAGAGGCTTAAAAATAAAACAAATGGTTTGATCTAATGATTTAAGAAGGTAATCAGAAAACGTCAAATTTATTTATTTATTTGGTACTTTCTCCCATTGAAAAGATTGATGCCACTACCCAAAACCTCTGAAGGCCATTGCCTATTGGTATACTGGGTATACTGACAGCTAAAACATGGATGTTCATTCTAGTGTAAACAATTCTAACCTTGCATAAAAATAAAACCACTTGTTGGGAGCTGTAGTCCTCAGGATGAATCTGAAGACAGAACTGACTTTACACTTAGGTAAAAATGCTATGTTTTTCTATTCTGGAATTATAACAATTGAACTGTGCTCCACAGAAATAAAAAGGTTAGAAACGCATTCCAGGAAGATAGTCATTTTCTCTGACAGTCAAGTCACTTAAGGCCTTACTCATGTGAGACAAAGGCAAAAAGCATATGGAATTGTATAGAAGCACTGGCAGAAGTCATTGACACACTGGCACGGGTCCGTATGGGATAGGAGTACAGACAGAAGAAACTGTGCAGATATTGTCAGGAAAGAAGGAGACCACAGAACACATTTTATGTTTTTGTGAGGGTCGGGTCTATTATGTGTAGATTCTTGCAACCAGGAAAGCAAAAGCCACATGCAAGATCCTACGCAAAGGAGCTGTTGTCAAGGCTATGGAGGCTGATGAACAAACTGAAGTTAGCCAGTGATTTATAAAACTAGAGGAGTACACAGGTCGAGATGCAGAAGGTCTTTGGGCCATCTCTTTTATCCCTATTCCTAGTCCTAGACCATTGAAAATAATTACATAATATACAGCTAAATATCAATAAATTAAAATCAAATTTACTTTATATCTTTATTTTTATTTTTTTTTTTAATTACAAGATGTAATTATTATTTACAATATGTAATTTGCAGTTACATGAACTTATATACTACTATTTACATTGAGGGGAGCAAATAATCAATGTTATCCTCCCTCTTCACTTTATGTTGTTTTACTGTTTACTAAGAAAGGAGGTCGCGGGGCCATTTCCTCTTGAGACGCCTTATGGGGTTGTAGGGATGGGATCTATTGGACAGGGCTTGGGAAAGACTGTTTGGATGGTGGGAGAGTTTTTTGAGGAACTTGGTACATTTTTGGGGAATAAATTTTTGGATATAAGGAATTTGAAGGTCGTTGTGCAGGGTAGCATTTGAGACATAATAAGCAGCTTTTACAATGGATCTGAAGACGTTAGATTGAAAGGATTGGAGACGTTGGATATTTGAAGGTTTAGCGGTTCCTCATAGTTCTATTCCGTATGTCCAAATCAGTTTAGACATCCTATAAGTCTGTGCAGTAGACCATATCTTCTGTTTAGGTTTTGTCGTGTCAGTCGTGTATGTTGATTCCACGTTAGTCGTGAGTCTAGGTGGAACCCAAGGTAGCGAACGCAGTCGGATTTGGGGATAGGAACATCGTTGTAGTATATCGTGAAAGGAGGTTTGCTTCAGAGTGTAAATGTGACATGGATGCTTTTGTTTATCTTCATTTTCCATTGTCTACACCAATCTGCTATACATGAGATATGTTCCTGCAGATCTTCCGAAGCAACCGCAGGATCGGAATTGGAGGATAGTATAGCTGTATCATCAGCGAAGGATGCAAGTAGGGTGGTAGGTTTAGTGGGAATATCTGAAGTATAAAGGATGTATACTGGCACACTGCCCTGCGGTACTCTGACAGCCAGGGAGCAGTATTCGGAGTAATCTGATCCTTGTCGGACCCGAAAGAACCGCTCTGTTAGATAATAGCGGAGGATTAGGTAAAGAGTATTTGGAAGGACACACTTTAATTTGTACAGAAGTCCCCTGTGCCACACACACGGTCAAACGCTTGTGCTGTATCAAGGAAAGCTCCCATACAATATTCTTTGTACTCGAGGGTGGAGGATATACAGTCAACAATGTGAAACACCTGCTGGACTGTGGAAGGGTGGGTCGGAAGCCAAACTGACGATCGGGGAGGAGATTAGACTTTAATTGTGGCAATAGCCTTTTAAGAATTTTTTCAAATACTTTGGACATGATGGGAAGTAAACTAATTGGTCAATAAGATGAGAGTTTTTGAATTGGTTTGCCAGGTTTCAGGAAGAGGATGATGTTAGAATATTTCCAAAGTAAGGGAAAATGGGTAGTGCGGAGTATACAATTGTAGAGGTATGTGAGGAATATAATAGCTTTTTTAGGGAGTTGTTGGAGAATTTGGGATGTTATCAGGTCAAAACCAGGAGCTTTGCAGTTTAGTAAACAAGACAGGATATACTTGACCATGGTGGGAGTGACAGCTTTCGGAGGGAGTGACATAGGAAGGGGAGACATAAGGTATTCGTCAATATCTGCATCCATTGAAGCATTGCTGAGTTAAGAATGAGGAGTGAAGGTTACTTGGAGATGTCAAGCAAATGTATCAGCTTTTTCTTGGTCAGATTTGCCCCATGATCAATCGTCTCGACGGAAGGGAAAATATGGAATGTGGTGTTTTAGGATTCTTCTCGTGGCTGTCCAGAGTGATTTATTAGACGTCAAAAGGTTGAATAGGTAGAAGTCAAAAGCTTTGTTGCGGTAGATTTTTAATTCTTTTTTAGCTAAACGGTATAATTGATTAAAGGATCGATGGTCGGAAGGATGCCTTGATCTCTGCCCCGCGGCTCGGGCTAGGCGTTTTAGGTACAGGAGGTTTGCAATGGGTGATGGGCGAGGTTTGGATAGTATGGGGGTTCTGGGAGGACTGGAGAGGTGTGACATCACAGCCTCATCCAGCTCTTCTCGGCTTTTTAAGGAAATGTTTAGATCGATGGAATTTTCTATTTGGGTGCGAAAGGCGTTCCAATCTATGGGGCCAATGATTAAAGATTCGGGATTTGGTTTGGGAATTGGGAGAGGGATATGTTTAGGAGAATGGGACTACGGTCTGAGGAGAGATCGTGGAGGGTTGTTATTGAATGATGCAGAGGTTTTTTAAGATTAAAAAGTCTATAAGATAGGGGAGATGGTTTACATCAGTTGGCCAATATGTAGGAGTATCAGGAGAGATAGTGGAAAGGTGGAGAGAATTAAGTGCTGAGTGGAGTGAGCTACTATGGGAGTTGATCACTCTGGAGCCCTATTGCAAGCATTTCGCATTGTAGCCTCCACCGGAGAGTAATCTTGGTCCAAGAGATTTAAAGTACTCTTGAAATTGGGTGGGTGTTATCGTTTTATTGGATGGGCAGTATACAGAAGCGATTGGAATAGATGTGGATTGAAGGATACCGAGACAGCTGTACTTTGTAGGAACTCTGTGGCATTTGTAGAAATGACGTGATGTGATAGGGTTTTGTGGATTAAGACTGCAGTTCCTCCATGGGCTCTGCGGTCAGGGTGGTCGGTTCTGTAAGTTACGTAACCTGTTATGTGTAAGTGTTTGTGTTTCGTCAGTCGAGTTTCTGTAATTAGTGCAATATGCACTTTTCTGTCATGTAATGTTGTCAGTTCTTCAGTATGTGTGTGGAGACCGTTTGCATTCCAGAGTAGGATGGAAAGGGAATCATTCATAGAAGGGATCACGTTGAGGACTTTATATCTAAAACAATCTGCTTTGGCCACTAAGCAGTTTTCCATTAATCAATTTACTTCATTAGTTCTTCTACATAATATGAGTTCACATCATATCCAACTCCAACTCACCATATCAACCTTGCCCAAGCTTAAAATTTTGAACAAATGATTTGCATCATTTCTTTCTGTTTTGAGCTTTCACAGTATCCAATGAATAAAACAGTACATCAGACACAACATTTTATAACTTTCCTTTTTGTTCAAAGAAGAAAAAAGAATATAATACCAAGTGTAAAAATGCTAAAAACATTTTTTGATTAATGTTTTGAGAATTGTCTGGTAATCTGAAGGCATCAAATTGTTTGTAGTGTTTGGCTACTTTCTCCCATTGAAAAGAATTACGTTATACACACCTAAATATCGGTCAATTAAAATAAAATTTATTTTGTATCTATAACAATCAGCTATGACCACTAAGTAAAGTGAGAATCTCATGCCCTTGATTGAAAATTTTGTTTTTTTAAATGATATATTGGGTTGTCCGGAAAATAATGCAGGATTTTGGTATTAAACAAAAAAAAAGAAACTAGTTACTTTAAAGCAATGTTCTTTAATCAAAATAATTTCCCATNAATGAGTAATCCTGTAAACGTAAACAGAATATTTTATATAGATTTTTTTTAATGAAAACTTAAAATCCTGCATTATTTTCCGGACAACCCAATAACTACATGTTCTAACTGCAATATTTTCCTAAAATAAATAGGCCCTGATGATGATGATATAATCGTTGAAAGCTCAGCAAAAACTTTAAGAATTGTCATTTCTGTTGTGACCTCACTGAAGATCCTTTTGTTCAAGTTGAAAATTTTTATTTCATCAATTCATTAGTATAATATGAGTTCTCACCATATCAACTTTGATAACCTAGCTAGGTTAGAATTCTATACACTACAAACTACTTTTGACATAGTTTCTGTATCTTTTGAGTTCTCACCATATCAACTTTGATAACAAGCAAGGTTAGAATTCTAGGTCGTTTTGTTCTATACACTGGATGAAACTATTTTAGACATAGTATCTGCATCATTTGAGTTCTCACCATATCAACTTTGATAACCTAGCTAGGTTAGAATTCTATACACTACAAACTACTTTTGACATAGTATCTGTATCATTTGAATTCTCACCATATCAACTTTGATAACCTAGCTGGGTTAGAATTCCTATACACTACAAACTGCTTTAGACATAGCTTCTGTATCTTTTGAATTCTCACCATTTAGGATGAATAAAATTGGATATTACTACTATAAAACTAATTGCTTTAATCATTAAGGAAGGTTAGAGTTTCGTTTACTGGAATGAACAATTTCAGATCAATAATTCTTTTACACAAAATAGATTTTCACCATATTAACCTTGACCACCATAAATTCAAGTAATTCATTACCTATATTACAAGGATACATCATTGAATTTAGCATCAAAATTGATTGGAAAATATGAAAATATTGAATGTGTTACAGTTGTCTTTTATAATAATTAAAATAAGTCAAATACCTGTTCACGATTTGATAGGTTGGCTGAGTGATTGCGTAGAAGACTCCTGCTTTTCTTGCTGCTAACTTTATCAACACTTTCACTACTTGAACGTGATTCTGAGTCGCTATTCAAAGAGTCTATACTTTTTCTACGCCTTTTTCGATCTCTGTATTCTTCTTTGAGCCTACGCTTTGTATCCCTTCTTTTCTCTTTTTGTTTTTGTTTCCACCTTTCGTGTTCATTTTTCAATCGAATTTGCCTTTCTTTGATTTCATCTTTCGTCTTTCTTTTGAACTCTTTGTGCGCTTGTGCCTGTCTCAATTTCCACTCTTCATATTCCATTTTCAACTTTTTCTGCTGAGCCAGAATCGATTCTTTGTTCTTCCTCAAATCTACTATCTCCTGCATTTTCTTTTCCTGGTTGCTTTGTAGACGTTCCAGATCGTCCTTGAGTTTTGCGAGTTTCTCATTTATGTACTTTTCGTTTGTATATTTTGTAGAAGAACTCGGCAACGTATCGTCCGTTTCGGCACACAGGTCTCTTTTTTCATCTATCGTCTGTTCTAACTCTGCATTTATTTTGTCTTCTGGCAAAACAAATTTCTTGTTTGTGTTCTTTTTTTCCTTCTGTTTTTTCTTTTTCTTGTTGTTATTTTCTTCAGGGAAGTTGCACTCTGTGGCTTCGGCATCCTGCCGGTTTTCTTTGTCGTCTTGTTTTTTCTTGTCATTCTTTTTATTTTTTTTGTTCTTTTGTTTTTCCTTTTTGGACTTTTCCTTTTTTCTGTTGCTTTCATTCTCAGTAACAGGCACGTCCTGATTGTCTGGTGGCTGTTCGTTATCATTTACTTCATTCGAGCTCATTCGATCAGATCTTTCACATTATTGTTCAGCATTGGTCTTTGTGGGAATACACGTACGCCGATTGTTTCCGGATAGGTCATTGGAAGTGCTAGCCAACTCCGGAAAGGGGTGCCTCACTCGTGGACAGTTGTGCCTTCCAAACTACCTCGCCGCTCGAGTAATTCGGCCATTCTAATGGTACTTTCAAATCCGAACACCCTTCTGCGAACGCGACCCAACTCCGCCGAGAATTTGGCAAGAACCCGTGAGGGCAGAATAAAACGTCGCTAATTGTAACCAACATTTGTTTACCCACTGCATTCTACAAGTAAACATATGGCACGTTGTGAACAGCATGCGAACACATGGAAAAAAACTAGACACAGAAATCCCCCCCGCCCCTTTTGTTTACCTAAAATAACTATTGTGAAAAAAACAATCAGCTAACACAATACTTAAAAGTCTAGCGAGCGCCCGTGGTGTACTAGTTTCTTCCATGCGTGCCTACTACTAACAGGAGCCAGTGGATATGCAACACCCCTTTAAGAACGGTCTCGACAGGCTTAAATCATACTGTTCGACGAGTTCTCATCACTAAATGGAATAAGCAACCGACATAAGTAACAAGATCGTCTCAACAGCTCGCACTCGTCACTCGACTGGGCTAACAGCTGCTTGAAGACCTTGAAGACATTTTCAACAGCACGACAAAAAAATCGTCATAAGATTGGATAGCTAAGCAGCTATTAAAGCATTATTAACAAAAATCCATCAAAATTAGTTAATACATCCAAAGTCTCCATAACCTGAGGAAACAATAACCTGATATCTTGGGTACCAGGACTCAAAGGAATTTTGAGCAACAAAAAAGCATACACACTGGACAGATGAGGATCAATTTATAGGCTCTGAACCTTTTCTTGGGATACCAAAAACAAACTCCAGAATCCTGAATCACAGAATGGATAAAAAAAAAGTGCACTAGAGCCAGTAAACTTATCCTAAAACAACCCTCACCAAAACCGGCAAACTCAGTTCAACTTCAGTTAGAGGCGACTCAGAGGAGTGATAGAACTATTTACCGGTCACTGGCATCAGAAATAAAACCCGACCTAACATAGGCATATTCAATGGTGATCTCATTTGTACGTTATGCAATGAAAAAGAGGAAACAGCCACCCTTCATCTTCGAATATGAAGCAACTGCTAAATGAAGCCAACCTGGGATACAAAAAAACAAACAAACAGCAGAAGTACTCATTAAAATGTGGATCGTATCGACAAACTCAAGCCAAAAGGCTGCAGTGCTTGGAGAACATAAACCCCCACTTCTTATTCTTCTTTCATGTTTTTAAATATTTATTTAATATAATTTAATTTTAATTTTTAAATTGAACCTAGAAAAGGCCTATTTTAGTCATTGGTTCGACAAAAAGACCACGGGAGACGGAAACGCGTGCCAAGGGTCAAACTCTATAGGTTTCTAGGGCTAAGAAGGGAGCCGAGCCCTTGTGCGTCCCCCGTGCCTAGGCCTCATACTCCCACCACATTCATAATCATTGTCATCATCACATCTCATCAGTAAGAGCTTCCACAACTATCCGGCTCGTCAACAGCCACTACTCTCTTCACAAAACTTATGGCACTGCACACAGGCTGCTCGAGATTCCACGGCACTCAGCAGCAATGACAGCAACATGACACCGGTCAATTATCCGATTTAAGTTGCAGTCCAATTCTTCACAGTGCTACCTTAGCTGTACATCCCACTAACAAACTGTGCTGCTACGCTTGCCCGCAGGAGGAAATGTGAAGAGATCCAACCTCTAAATCCGGGCGTGCTAATCATGTTCCTTGATGAACTAGGACTTACTGGTGTGCTTTAAGCACAGAACGGGGGATATAATAGCTCTTAAAGGGCGCAGTATAAAACGCACCCAGACTAATCTATCTGTCTAAGTCAAGTACTTATGGCTTTACCAAATCATCAAGATGGCATGACAGAAGACTTAAGAGAACTTAACAGAAACTTGGACTGCTAGGACTGAATTCATTTCTGACTGTACGGATATACTAAGCAGAACTGTGGGGTTCCATCATCATGGAAAGTCATCCAATCCTTTTAATCTCAGTCCTAAGACGAATTTTCAAATGTCCCACATCTCACTATTCACGATTTTTTAATTCCTGAACTAAACTGTTTCTTAAAGTTCCATACCAACCTCTCCAACCACCTTAACCGTACAAAAAAATTAATTGTTTAATAATTAATGTTTCTTGAAGCCTGCGGTGTGATGAAGAGACGAGAAAAGGCTAAAATAAGGGTAAATTTATGTTTCCCACTGGGGTCGTAATGTCATGTAACATTGAGGTTCTTTAGCGTGCGCGCCTGGCACATAGGCCTTATCACAGGTTCAGAATCTCAAGTTAGGAGCAACTCACCTCCGCGCACGGAAAATCTGCTTCTTCCGTGAGGTTCGGTGTAGAAGCCCACATCATCCTGCAGCATGCTGCCGACATGTCGACTTCTCCCGCTTGCCCCTTCCAAGGGGGTGGATTAACATTGTGCACTCAACCGTGTGCCGTGCGTAAAGGGATACCCAAAAGGGGTCCAAATGTATCTCCCACGCACTCCATAGATAGAGAAGGCAGCTTTATCTCCCTGGGTGTAGGGGCTCCGCCAGCGTCGAAACCTCCGGTCGCGCTACGGCTGCGGTTTCAATTTTAGCGGAATCTCTAACCACCTCCTAGGGGGGCCGCGGTAGCCGAGTGGTTAAGGCGTCAGACTCTCGGCCAATAGATCCCGCGATCGTGGGTTCGATCCCCACCATCGCCTCTGGACTTTTTCTGACGCCTAGGGGACCGGTGGCCGCAATTGGAAGAAATTGACACGGCACTCATCAATGGAAGGGCGGGATCGGATCTCAGTGTCCCTGAATTTGGTCCCAACCCCCTTCAAAAATGAGTTTCTTCGATGGAAGAACACCGGTACAACGGAGGCAAGCTGTACAGCTCAGCTGCGGTGCTCAGTAGGGAACTCCTCCAGTCCCTGGTATCCAAAAAAAAAATTAGCCTCCCGTTGGCTATACGCTTCGGCAGTCCGATCGCTCCGATTCTCGCGAGATCAGGAGGTAATTCGGCGGTCATACGCAAGGCTGCCACCAATGAAACACAACCTCTTCTCTAGGTACCCGCTAGGGGTCTCACCACTAGGCCACTGCGAGTCCTTACCCTTGCAGCTGGGCGTGAACTTGGACGAAAATACGCTGCCCCGCAGTTCAGATGGTTATGCACCATCCATCGTCCGTATATATTGTATCGTCTGATGCCACACTCGCCGTCTGTCAGCCCCTAAGCCAATAACTCCCTTAACTCATCACGAGGGACTAGGTAGGCGTAGTCTCGGCATCTTCGCACGCTGTACGCTTCCTTGGTTCTATCGTCCTTGCATACTTAAGGCGATCAAGCGCCAGAAAACTCGTGCAGCTGTGCTTAAAACAGTTCGTCACGTTCTCAAGGCTACACCGTTTTTTGTGCCTGGAAACCCCCTTGCGACTAAGGTTGGGGAGGGTCTGCTGGAGTCTCCTAGGAGCACTGCACAGTCCCAGGAAATGGATTGAGAAAAAGGGAATTTTTCGAGATGCGCTTGCCCTCACACACCTCCCACTTGCTCGTTCAATGATAACCACCTAAAAAAAGGCTAAATGTAGAAACGCGTCTGGCCAATCAAAATAGCCAGGATAGGCTGTCCAGAATGAACGAGATCAACCAAATTGTTTATCTCCCCGCAGATCCAAATAAAAGGTTCGGGTTATTAGCAGGGTGAAGCAAATCTACAACCTAACACTAAAGATAAAGAGACGCTTGTAACGGCCTAAACAACACAGATAGAAAGATCAAAGAAATCAGAAACGACCAAATTACAGGATTACCTACCCGCAGACCATAAGTAAAAAGTCAGGGAAATAAGTAGGGTAAGGCAAAACACAAATTTAGAACATAACATGGCAAGAAGCCGTAACCGTCTGATAGATTTAAACAGCCCGGCTTGGTAGACTGAAATGATCGGAAACGACCAAACCAAGGTCAGGCGAGTAGGAGGGTAAGGCGGAACATTCATCACTGAACATGGCGAGAAGTCGAAACCCGTCTTTCAGACGAAAAGTAAAGATATTCACAACAAACTAGGTTTCATTTTTACTTTGCCCACTTTTTCTAATATTAACAAGTGTTTAGTCAAATCTTTAATTAATTTACACTGGTTAAGCTTTTATTGTTTTAGAAAACATGTGTTCTTTGCATGTGTGTTTCGTTTACGTGCAAGACAGGTTTTTAAATAAACCTTATCGCTCAGTTCATGATGGATCTAATAAAAAGATAATTCATAAAACGAGGTGAAGCAATTTGAAAATACAAATTAGCCCTTTAGTTGTACAATAAGGCATATTTATAAGTTTAGGTTTTATAAAAAGGCTCTGAAAACGTTATCACTGTTATATTTAAATGTCAAGTAAAATTTCTATTAGTCTGTATATTGATAAATTAATTCGCAGGGTGGTAGACGTTTTGTCCCAAGGAGCTGCAGGAGAAGTGACACAGAAGAAAGGCAAAGGTATTTTTAAAATGATACTTTATAACACATATTCTTAAAAACGATTGTTTTTAATTAAAGGTTATGTGAGATAAAGAAGATGATAGTGATTGGCTTCGTGATCTACACCTTAGTCGTCTTCAGCCGCAATCAATGAAGGCTTAAAAAACGAGTATGAAAATAAAATTCCGGCTGAAAAATTCACATTTGTTTCTTTTCTCTTTGTAAAAATAATATAAAAAAATACGGTCACATGTTTTATTATCAAAGCAAGACAAAGTAGCCGGATCATGCGAAAATAGCATACACAACCAGCCGAATGGACAGGGGGGACGACAACGCCGAAACGGAGGAACATCTCGTCGTGTGTGCAAGCGGTTCGGAAAACGATCCGATTTCCAGCCGGAACCGAGGGAGAAACGTAAGTCCTAAGTTTGCGTCTTAGACAGTGATAACGTTCGAGAGCCTTTTTAAAAGATTTTGAAACAAATATTTCTATCGTATAAGTTTTTCCTGAAGCAGAAAACTGCAGTTTCAAAGGTATAAGTCAACTTTAATATTTGTGTGTGTTCAACAAACAATAAAAATGCAAAGAACCTCTTCAGATATTTTACTATCATGAAAACACAAGCGCAGGATCAACGTAAGTATTTAAATACTTATTTACGTGATGTCTACGGGGTGTTGAATTTTTAATCTGTTAGTTCTAAACATTTTGTCTGCTTATGCCTGCTGGCATAGTCTGTAATGTAAATAGCCATTTCAAGTGATCAATCAGGGTTATAAGCAGGGTGATACAGGATGGATCTCACTCTGCTGATGGGGAAGCGGACAAGCCAACAAAACGAGGCCTACATGATCGGTAATGAATAAATTAGAAGTTAGCAATATAATATGAAGGCCGGTCATAGAAAAAAACAGAGAAAAAGAGACAGTGACCACTTGATAGAGAGAGAGAGAAGGGAGAAGAAAGAAAGAGAGAAGGAGAAAGAGAGCGAGAGAAAGAGAGAGAGAGGGAGAGAGAGTGAGAGAGAAAGAGAGAGCCGTATAAAGATCTGTACCACAACCACTGGTTGACCTCAATTCAACTTGACCTCTGCTCAAAGGTTGAAGTACAAAGTACAAATATTGAGGCGACCTGGCTTTGAACTGTATATTTAAAGCAAAAAGAAAGTGAGAGAGAGGGAGAAAGACAGATAGACAGAGAGAGAGTTACTGAGAGAGAGCCAGATGAGATTTTTGATTTGATAAACGATTTTTTTACGCAGAGCTAGGTCAATTTGACCTTACATTATTTCTAGATGATCATATGTATATAATAATAAAAAAAGTAAGTTGAATGTGGAACAATGATAATAACCAAATAAAAATTTACATATTACAACCGTAATAAATCAGCAAAGAAAGAAATTATATAATTACAAAATTTACTAATATTGTTATAGATTACATACATACAAACTTACGTTTTCATCACCTCTTTAAAACATAGCTACAGAGAGAGAGAGAGAGAGAGAGAGAGAGAGAGAGAGAGAGAGAGAGAGAGAGAGAGAGAGAGAGAGAGAGATGGAAAAAGAAAGAGAGAGGGAGAGAGGAGGAAATAAGAAAGGGAGAGATAAGGAAGAAGAGAGAGAGAGAGAGAGAGAGAGAGAGAGAGCGAGAAGGGAGAAGAAAGAGAGAGAAGGAGAAAGAGAGAGAGAGAGAGAAGAAGATAGAGAGAGGGAGAAAGAGAGACAGTGAGAAAAGGAAGAAGAAAGAGAGAGAAAGAGAGGGAGAGAGAGAGAAGAGAGAGAGAGGAAAGAAGAAAGAGCGAGAGAGAAAGAGAGAAATTGAGAGAAGGAAGAAGAAAGAGAGAGAGAAAGAGAGAGAAAAAAAAGAGAGGGAGAGAAAGTGAGAGAGAGAGAGAAAGAGAGACTGCGAAAAAGAAAGCCAGATAGACAGAGAGAGAAAGAAGAGAGAAAGAGCGAGAGAGAAAGAGAGAAATTGAGAGAAGGAAGAAGAAAGAAGAGAGAAAGAGCGAGAAAAAAGAGAGAGAGAGTGAGAGAGAGAGAGAGAGAAAGAGAGACTGCGAAAAAGAAAGCCAGATAGACAGAGAGAGAAAGAAGAGAGAAAGAGCGAGAGAGAAAGAGAGAAATTGAGAGAAGGAAGAAGAAAGAGAGAGAGAAAGAGAGAGAAAAAAGAGAGGGAGAGAGAGTGAGAAAGAGAGACTGCGAAAAAGAAAGCCAGATAGACAGAGAGAGAAAGAAGAGAGATAGAGAGAGAGAGAGAGAAAGAGAGAAATTGAGAGAAGGAAGAAGAAAGAGAGAGAGAAAGAGAGAGAAAAAGAGAGGGAGAGAGAGTGAGAGAGAGAGAGAGAAAGAGAGACTGCGAAAAAGAAAGCCAGATAGACAGAGAGAGAAAGAAGAGAGATAGAGAGAGTGAATGAAAGAGACAAAACGAGAGAAGGAGGGTGAGAAAAAAATGAAAAAGGCATATTTTAAAAACAATTCTATTAATGTAGAAACATAAAAAGTTACACATATAAATGGACGAAAGGCATATAAACTTAAGATATTTAAATGCTTACAAGTAAATTATGTAGGTAGAAATATGTTTAGATGGATAAATAATTGACATCAATATGCCGAATCGCAGGTAAAATCTCGTAAATTTGTAAACAAACGTCGTGTTGTGTTGAACCAGATGAGCTTTGAAATCGCCTTTTACTCTCGGGTTTATACCTCAGACTAGAGTTTGTTTGCATGAAGCAATACTAAGCTGCAACCTACCATAGATCTACAATGGTTACGATTACAAAGGTTGTAAGTTGAGATGAGGAGTTGGTGCCCGAGTGGATCGAAGTCACGATAGCTCAAGTGAGTATAGCAGCAGTGAACTTAGCCGAAGGTCGTGGGTTCGAATCCCTCTCATGACACTGACTATTTTATCTCAACCAATACCTTAAATATAGATTAATTAATTGATAGTTGATAGACTCCGAAATATCTACACCCTTCATTAGTAGTTTGATATGTAAGTACAAAATACAGATTAACACAGCTAATAATTTGATGTTACTCTATTTGTTGAATCGTTTTTCCATCTCTCGTCAAAATTAAGTTTACCGTACAGAACTATTTTATATATAAGCAGTCCGTCTATTCTCGCATGTTCTAAAACGGCGCATCTTAGAAAAAAAAAGAACTTAAAGAGATTCACCTTCAAACCGGACCATGCTATAAAAAAGAGGAAATGGAAGTGGAACAGACGCATAGATAAAGGTCCTAGATGCATAACCAGAAAGGAAATTGGGGCGTGAAAGGGCAGAGAAAAGATAATCGGGAAGTACGGCCGGCTTAACTCTACATAAAACTATTTTCAAAAGCAATAAAGTTGAAAAGATAGTGTTTCTTATTAATATATTCCTTGTATTTGCACTAAGCAATAAAGAATTATTAATGACTTTATTTTTTGTTAAATTTATTGGATTAAGTTTGACAAACTTTTATTTGCGACATGGAATATTTTTTTGTTTTTAAAGGTCAGAAGTGTTATTTCGGATCGTGGCCAGTTTAGGTTGATGCTGAAAACAATTTCGGAATGCTTTTAGCCTCGATTGTTTATTTGTTTTTCAAAACTAAAGTTTGAATAATATTTCGTGAGATGGCCTGATGGTTTATGCCAAGTGGTTCTCACGGCCTATCCGGCTCGAAGAGTGGCTCCTTATCTGGTGAGTCGTTAAGAGCTCAAACAAATGAACAAAGGCCGTCCGACAATGGGATCGATATCCACCAGATGAAAAGAGATCTGAAACAATCGGGCTCGTTACGTCGGATCGCCGTATTGGAGCCTCGTTCTCAACCTCCGTCTATGATTTAATAAAAGAAAACCATAAAAAGTGATTATCATCGACGTAAAAACGGAAAAAATTGGGCACTTTCATGGCCCTTGACGAGTTTATCTGGTACAATACTGAATTTCCAAAATCTCTTTTTGAAAAGTCCATCATATAACAAATTTCGACCTATCAAGTACTATCAAACATTACGTTGCAGTTTAATGCTTTTTTGGTAAAGTTCTTTACTTTTCCTCCCACTTCATTGCTAAAGTTTACAATTTTCTTATCCAAAAATCATCTAGATTTTCTTTCTGCTGGACTGGGGTGTTTTGCTTTGCAATGATAAACCAATGGTAATATCATTAGTTATATGTAAACAACAACAACAACAACAGACCACCTTTTCACAAATAATAATAATAATTCAAAAACGTGGATATGATTACCCTACATTAAATTTAAATACATCAAGCCGGGGACCGCGGTAGCCGAGTGGTTAGCATGAGAGACTCACGCCGCGGTCGTGGGTTCGATTCCCACCGTCGCCTCTAGCCCTTTTTCACAATAACCCCAAAAAAAAATTGAACACACATATACGAATTGTCACATGGCTAATATGCATAGTTCATAACGCAAAAAAAAAAAAAATCAAGCCTATGTTAAAATATGCCTGTCTAAGTATACGAGTCTTCGTTCCATATGCCATCAGAGTCATAGAGATGAATTTTTTGAATTTATCATGATATGTTTTACATTCTACAATTAACTTTTTTAATTTATTATACCAGTCACGGCACCGAAGCTCTACATTAGTAAGTTTCTGTAAATATTAAAATAAGAATATAAGAAGTTTGCGGGCATATCTCGTCCTACTTTTATCCCTGAGGAACCATTAACGCGTCTGATAGGCCCGAACAATTATGTTTGGAAACATCCAAACGGCAGTTTAATTTTAATTAGCTCATTTGGTCGAATTATCATTTTTATTTCATAAAATGTATGGTTTATTTGTACATTTTTTTGCCTGAGAAGTTCTTGTTCGTCAGTGAAACAAGAAAATATAAAACTCGTCTGACGTAAGAAAATCGCTTGGTTAGATCAATAAATGGGAAACTACCAAAATACATGGTTTTTAACCCGTACACACCAAAAAGGAGGTATGGGATGTAAGCAGGGTGAAGCACAGACCCACAACTTAAGATGGCTACACGAGGAAAAGCGTCTGTCAGACCAGATCAGCTAACAAAATTGATCGGAAATGATCAAACTACAAGTTCATCATCCTGTCGGTCTTAAGAAGAAGACCCAGGGACCATAGACCAAAACGGCCAGGGTAAGGCAGATCACAACGATCGCAAATATGTTACCTATGTTTTTCCCTTGCAGACCACAAATGAAAGGTCAGGGTTATAGAAAGGGTGAGGTAAGAAAAAATCTAGTTCTGAAGGTGTCGGCATGGCTGTCGTGTATCACCCTGCATATTCCTGCGTCTGACCGACTTAAAAAGCGAATATAGACAAATTATCTGATGCAATCAAACGATACGTTTATCTCCACGAAAAACACTAATTAAACACTGAACATGATGAGAAACCGAAATGCATCTGACAGACCAAAGGGTTTTAACTATATTGGTGTCTTGCCTTTTCCTATTTATATTCTTGATCTCTAGCGAACAATGTCCAATAGCGAAAATAGCAAACACAATACAGCAAAAATAGGTAGATCAAATCGATCGGAAACGACAAAACTTTGGGTTTATCCCCCCCACAGACGTCAAGAGAAAGGATAGAGGGCTTTCAGTTGGCTAAGGCTAACTCCACTGAACGGCGTGAAACCGAATCGCGTCTGACAGACAAAACAGCAAAGGTATGTATACGAAAATGTTTTATTTTATCTGTCGTCATAGTAGATTGAATAAGCGTATTGCATGTAATGCTACAGTTGTTCTCACCTGCAGCATTTTATAGCTAAAAGTAAAATAACGCTATTAACCAGAAGAAGAACCCTAGGCAAATCTTGGGGTTTAAAACCGAAAATGGCTGTACACGGCAGTAATAAGAACCAAAATAACGCTCATTAATCTGGTAGACCAAAGCTCAACAGAAAGTAGCTACTCACTAGGCAGCATACAAAGATAAGCAAATCTAGGTATCATAGGGGCAATGAGAACAACCCCTACAAGTGCACTAGAAACTCTGTTAAACCTACCTCCACTGGAAACATTTATACTAGGAAAAGCTCGCTTAGGGTCCAGAAACAAACAAATTGGTTAGGAACTAAACAATTCGAGTACAACCATAATTATCAAAATCAGACACCCATTCTTAGAAATGGGGACTGACTATATCATCCCGGAAAAATTCTTTCCAGCATCCTATAAAGTTACAACGGCCTATAAAGGAGAAGAAGAACACAGGAAAGCATCTGGTATGATGATACGGTATACAGATGGCTTCAAAGCAAACGAAGGAACCAGATCATTTACTATACAAGCCACATGAGCATCAAACTCATTAGGGAAGTACACTTCGGCCTTTCAAGCAGCAATACATGCCATCAACGCTTGTGCCCTAGAAAATCTTAAAAGAGGTTATACTGGCAAAACAAGTCTCATAAGATCTGATAGCCAAGCAGCTATTAAAGCATTAGCATGTAAAAGTATCACATCAAAATTAGTCAGTGAATAAAAATTTCCAAAACCTGAGGAAACACAATAACTTGATATCTTGGGTGCCAGGAGAATAAAAATTTTAGGGTAACGAGAAAACAGACACATTGCCCAGAGGAGGATCTGTAAGACCATACATAGGCCCCGACCCTATCTATACTTGGGATAACAAAAACAAATAAAAATTATAACAAAAAATAGAATCCTCCATCGCAGAATGGATCCAAACAAAACAAAAGGAGAAGTGGATAAATTCTAGCGGTGCTAGACATAGTAAACTTATGATGAAACAACCCTCACGAAGACTGGCAAAAACACTGCTGCAACTGGAGAGGGCTAAACTTAGAAGAGTGACTAACCAGCACTGGCATCTGAGAAAACACAACTGGGCATATACAACGATGATCTCATCTACAGATTATGTAATGAGAAGGATGAAACAGCCACCCTTATCATTTTCGCATATGAAGCAAGAGCTCAATGGAGATTTAACCTAACATACGAAAAAAACTTAGGGAATCAGATTGTACCGGTCAATGACCTAATACTTCTAAAGAGAAGGATTGAGTCTATTGCACTGAACTAAGGAACTAGGGAGGTACAATCAGCCAGAAGGCTGCAGTGTCTGGGGAGCACAAACCCCGCTTCCTAGTTTCCTTTTTATCATACCATACCATTCCTTGTGATCGACCTGGATGTCCTACATCCCTCAGCTCCAGATTATGCCACTATTACTTCCTCTTCTCCATAGACACCGCACATTATACACAGGGTTGTTATGATGAAACAACCCTCACCAAGACTGGCAAACTCACTGATGCAATTGGAGAGGGCAAGACTGAGAGGATTTGTAAGACTACTAACCGGTCACTGGCATCTGAGAAAACATCTACACAACATGGGCATATACAACGATGATCCCACCTGCAGATTATGCAATGAGGAGGGGAGAAACAGCCACCCATATTATCTTCGAATGTCAAGTAACAACTAAATAGAGATTTAACCTAATATACGAACAAAATCTACCGATACTTCTAAGAAGAAGGATTGAGTCTATTCCACTGAACTAGGGAACTAGGAAGATATTTTAGAACGTTGCGATGTAGTAGTTTTGAAAGTTTTGAGGAGCAAAGTTTGTGAATTCGCAGGTACGCAAAGCGTGGAAGTGTAATGGCCGAGGGAGAAAGTCGAAGAAAGTCATTGCTTCATCACTGTCGCCAAACTTGTACGTATCTTGACTCCCCCTACTTAAATTCGTGACTTTCAGCTCAAAATGCAAAAAAAGATCTAAAAATTTCAAGAATAAGCAACCAAAATGATCGGAAACTGCCAAATTACATAGGAAGACTAAGCTAAGACAAAACTACTTGTCAAACTTAATCCTTAAAAAAAAATATGATACATATTATAGGAATTTTGATTGTGAATGACCATCCCGATTTGCCTTTTCTATTCGGAAAATTCAGCTCCCTGCTTTGTACTCTAAAGTCTCATTTTTTGTGTACGGCCTTTGTGGGTGCTCTAAAGTGCCTATCCATACTTCTACCAGAAAAAAATCCACAATCCGATACTAATTTAATCACATGCAGTTCATGAATTGGTATAATTTCCCTCCTTTATGCGTTTCATTTGCTATTTCAAGCTGTTTGAAGGCTACGGTTCTAATGGAGTAAGATTGATTTCAATAATAGCCCGCATAGCCTTCACCTTGGCTTAGCAGGAATGGAACGTACAATTGACTTCTGAATTAAGCACACGTAACAAAGAAGCGATCTGGTTTAAATTTTCGAAATAACTCTCGACGAGTTCCAGACCAGAATGTGGTTTGCCTATTACATCGCTAATGTCCTTCACTAGACGGGCTTCGCAATGAAATAAAAGCAAATATCAACGTGATACGTAAAATAATGCTGACAATTTGCTACACATAGACACAAAGGATATTTTTCGTTTAAGGTGAAATGGCGGAAACTCGAGACAATACTTCCATCTTAAAATTATGAAACCATCACAATTTATGTACATGGAAAGCTTTATTTTCAATTAGGTAATTATCGAAGGAAGAGAAACTCGTCTGGCAGAATAACAGCATGGATAGGCAGACAAGAATGAACTGAAACGGTCAAACTAAACGTTCATCATGAATTCATCCAGAGGTAAGGAGATAAACTCGTAGTTTGGTCATTTACGATCATTTTGGTCTATCAGATGTTTCGGCTTCTCGCATCTTCAGTGCTGAATTTGCTTCTTGTCTAGCCCTGCTTATAACCCTAAACTTTTAGTTGGGATCTTCGGGAGGATAAACCTGTAATTTGGTTGTTTCCGCTTATTTTGATTCTGCTTGCCCTGGCTATCAGACGCGTCTCCGTCTTTCGCCGTGTTCAGTGTTGGATTTATATGTTTTATCATACTTATAACACTGTGCTTTTATGTGGAATATACGAGGGATAAACCTGCAGTTTGGTCGTTTCCGTTCATTCAGTTCAGCCTATCCTGAATGTTTTGGTCTAACAGACGCGTTTCAGCTTTTCGCCATCTTCAGTGCTAGGTTTGTGCCTTACCTAACCCTGCGTATAACCCTAAACTTTTAGTTGGGATTTGCAGGAGGATAAACTATAGTTTGGTTGTTTCTGTTTATTTTGATTCTGCTTGCCCCGGCTGTCAGACGCGTTCCCGCTTCTCGCCATGTTCAGTGTTGAATTTATATGAAGGTTTACCATAATTCACTTGGACTGTACGAGGGATAAACCTGTTGCTTGGTCGTTTCGGTTCATTCAGTTTAGCCTTCCTGGTTGTTTTGGTATGTCAGACTCGTTTCAGCTTCTCTCCATCTTCAGTGCTGGGCTTGTGTCTTGCCTATCCCTCCTTATAACCCTTATCTTTCCCTTGGGATCTGCGAGAGAGGATGAGGGAACTTGTGGTTTAATCGTTTCTGTTCATTTTGATCCTGCTTGCCCTGGCTGTTTTGGCCTTCGGCTTCTCCTCATTCTCAGTGCTAGGTTTTTGCTTGCCTCACCCTGTTTATAACCCTGACACTTCGCTTAGCATATGCGAGAGTATAAACCTATAGTCTGGTCGTTTCCTATCAATTTAGAATGCCTGTTTTGGTCTGTCAGATGAATTTCAACATCTCGCCATCTTTTGTTTACTATCACCTTGCTTATAACCCTTACCACTTTTTTATAGGGGGGGGATGAACGTATAGTTTGGTCGTTTCCGATAATTTTGGTCTATTCAAGCTGTTTTCGTCTGTTAGCAGATTTAGTGACAGGGAGTTTTGTGGCCCTGAAAAGGGCCGGTGTTGTTTCGTAGCGTCAAGACGATGGATCTAGGCCGAGACCGGTGCGTAGTGGTGGTCTGTGACAGAGTAAACCGTTGGCTGAGGTTCGGGGGCCGGAGCCGGTTTACTCCACAGAGGCCGAAGGTACTGAAATGCAGCAATTAACCAAGAGCAGCAGTTGGCTTTTATAACCAAGTCGGCTGTGTTTAGTAGGCGAGAAGCAGGCTAATGCTGCGAGTACCCTTGCTGTCGACGGTGTTCCATTAGTGATTTGTGAGAGCTCGTCGGGTTGACGAGTCTGGTTTCAGTGGGGTAGTGCGCCTGCGTATATTTGAAAGGGCTCTACTCTGATTGGCTTCAGAATGGAGGGCGAGAAAATTCCATAAGTGGTTGTGGCATCTAGCAGTAATGTGGTAAATACAAGTGGCCACTCAGCAGCTTTTTTATACTTTGCCTTTTCATTGGTTGGTTTGTATTTGGCCAGGGTGTACAGGGTGAGGCAAGACGGACAAGACCTTTTACAAATTAAAAATGAAGCATCGACGAAACGAACTTACTAAAATCAAACTGTAGATTGTTCTGGATGCTCGCTGTGTTGGTTGTCATAAGCAGTATAAGGCAATTCAGTAAATCCCTCTACGTCAAATCCTTTGACAAGCCATCTATGGTGATATGCCAGATTTCAACGTTTCGCCGGTGCCTTCGAATTTCAGGAATTTCAATCCTCAAAACTTCGACGCCATCGTTCTTAAAAAACTGTAACCTATGGTGGTATGACAGGTAAAGGGATAAACATTGCCAATCTTGCACAGCTTTGTTTAATCAGACTGAGGATCTTTGACGTCCTGACTCATGAAGGCCGCCTCCGTGTCCGAGGATGGCGTCAGGATGATTTTACATGCATATTTGTCACATCAATGTGGTGGTGCAATGCGATTCTGGTCCAGAAGAAATCCATATATTTTCCTCGAGTAGAGCAGTTTTGTGACTACCAGCTTCCTTCCGCCAGTCCCTTAAATGGGCGAAGTTATATGACACGGTCATAAGCATGGCGAGGTAAGACGGACAAAAATAAGACAGAGAAATGTTCAAATAAATCAAACATCTCAACCAAATAGATATAGTAGTTTGGACTGCTTAAAACTGCTGTTTTGGCCGGTTAGAAGCGTCAGTAGATAGCCAGTTTATAAGTAGGTCGAGGCACAGCAGACCTCCATTCTTATTTTAACCCTTACACAAACTCACAATAATATGGGTCTTCAATGCTGGATTTAATAAATTAAAAATTAATAACCAAACAGTTTGGTAGTAAGTGATTGATGGCATATAAACAGATCAAAATGAGCGGAAACGCCAACATTAATGGTGCATCAACTCCTAGATTCCATGAAGAAATTCTATAAGTTTCTTATGGAAAAAGCATGAAAGGCGGACCAGATGATCCAAGCATTGAAACTCAGGTAGAGGGTATAATGTTTTAAAAAGTGGTTTCGAGTTAGTGACGGGTCTTTAAGCATGTAAATATATGAATGACCGCAATGATCTCAAAGATCCAAAATATTTGATAATTTTATTTCCAACAGGTTTAATCTAAACATTATCATGAAATTATTTCATATCCTTCTTAAAAATCTAAAATATTTTTTTCGACAGAGATGGTAATTACTTTGCAGTGGTGCGTATAATTTGTATAATAACGGAGCCCTTCAGTCGAAGAAAAAAGAAAATTATAATGGTTATACCTGGGGAGTCTGTGGGTCACAAAAGGAGCGCATTCCGTATAAAATTACTCAGGAATCGCCCAGGGAAAAAGCCCCACTTGTGTGGAAGGGCTTTCGCTAATCCCCCCCGGACCCGGGCTTAGTTTTCCGTTTGGAAAAAGGAGGAAACCACGGTCCAGCTGCGCCCGCATCTGCCCCATTGTCACCGGCAGTCTTCCCTTCGGACTCGCGGTGATTTATGCCGGGGTCCTTTTGTCATGAAGGATGATTGCCGGATCCTATCTCGTGATTTCGATAGACATCCATTTGGCCGTGATAATGGGCATTCCTGAGACGACGACCTTGGCTCAGTTTTTCATCGTAGGAAAATAGACCATCCATTGAAAGCCGGCCTTTGTTACAGAGTATTTTTTTTTTAATTTCTTTTCAATGCCCACATGGATTATACATATTAAGTTGATCAGAAAATAAATTCTTCAACATCATTGAAGATCATCAAACTTTAAAACCCGTGTTTTAGCTACCTGGGCTGGCTTTGCACCTGACATCTGAAGGATGTTGACTTTTCCATCTGTTGTTCCCTTTGTAAATAGTTTTCATCCACATTTAAGAATTTGAACTTACTAAAACGATCCAAATATATTTTAAAAAGCTTTCTAGTTAGTCGACAGAGCTTGTATCAGCTGGGTGCAACACAATTTTTGATAATCAAATAGAACTAAAAAAATAATCACGGTATCTGCCAACGGCTTGGTTCGAATAAAAGTAAAAAAATTACTTAAATGATAACTTATTTTACCAAAACAGGCAAATGTGTTAAATATGTTCCGACAAAAACCTAACCATGAAAAAAGGGCCCCTTTTCCCCCCTCCCAAAAAATTAGCCTATCAATATAATGATATAGGGAGTACGCCTACTCGTGTTACAAACTTTTGCGGAAGATTCTACATTCAAAATGGAACCAAAAAGTCCGAATTAACTATGGTCCGAATCTCAGCAGTTTCGGAATTATTTCACTTTTTCTGATTTCTAAAGATTTCACGTCCTTGATTCAAATAAACAATGATAACTCCAAAACTAAAAGGTTTCGGGCAAATCCGTTTAGATCATTGAAAAACGTACATTAAATTTCCAATAAGATGTGATTAACATTAAATTTGTAAACGTGTAAGCTATTAGCAGCGAGAACTTTTGAAAGTTATTTCACTTTTTGATTTTTAAAGATTTCACGAATTTGCTTCAAATAAACAATGATAACTCCAAAACTAAAAGATTTTGGAGAAATTCGTTGATATCATTGAAAACTAGGTTAAGTTTCCGATAGGATGAGGTCAATGCTAAACTTGTAAAAATTCGTGAAATAAGCGTTTTAGTAGCGAGAACTTTGAAAAAAAATTTTTTTTTTCAAAATTTAAAAACTTACTATGGCGATTCTAAATTACTATTTCCAAACCTGGAGACCAACAAATTCCAGAAAACGTACTCCATTTAATATCCTTTTTAGTAGTGCAATTGCTTTTTTAATTTTTTTTTAAAGAAGAAGAAATTGATGAACGAAAAGAAAAACCGTGGTTGAAGGATTGGTAAGGCCGAAAGATTAATAATAATAAAAAATAAAAATAAATAAATTTTTGAATGAATTTATTGACCGTTTTTTAATTTTGATTGGAAATGCTCTCCACCCTCCGCATTGAATTTTCGACGCGCTGCCGTCGCTTTCCCGCAAAACCTGTACTTAATATACATCTGTATATAAAATGTATGTTAATGTATTCTTCATTAGAAAAATTAGCCATAGTGTTAAAAAAATATCACATAGATAACTAAAAAAGTTCTGAATCTTAAAACTCTTTTATTCCGTGGAATAACAATAAAATAATCTTTTAATAAAATTTGCAGTCGTGTTGGGAAATAAGTAAACACTTGCATTATTTCGGTTTAGAACCCAAATTTAAAAAAAAGTTTAATAAATTCATTCAAAATTTCCTTAAGTTTTTTTCTCCACCTTAGCAATCCGTCAACCACCGTTTTTTCCTCTCCTTCATCAATTTCTTAATGTTTCACAAAAGTAATTAAAAAAGAAATTACACCACTAAAAAGGATATTAAATGGAGTACGTTTTCTGAAATTTGCTGGTCTCTATGGAAATAGTCGTTTAAAATCACCATAGTAAGTTTTTTCAACTTTGACAAAAAAAAATTGTTTCAAAGTTCTCGCTACTACAGCGCTCATTTCACGAAAGTTTACAAGTTTAGTATTGAACACATCTTATTGAAAATTTAACCTAGTTTTCAATTACAATTAATTAAGGTTTTTAGTTGAAATAAAAAAGTCAATGGCACGAGCGGGATTCGAATATAGTTTTCAATGGTCTCAACGGATTTGTCCAAAACCTTTTAGTTTTGGAGTTATCGTTGTTTATTAGAAGCAAAGTCGTGAAATCTTAAAAAATCAGAAAAATAGAATAACTCCAAAACTGTTGAGATTCGGAACATAGATAATTCGGACTTTTTGGTTCCATTTTGAATGTAGAATCTACTGGCAAAGTTTGTAGCACGAGTAGCCGAACACCCTGTACTCACTGTGGCCAAGTCCGTTGTCTTTTTAGTCCATAACCTGAGAGAACTCAAAAGAAAAGATAAAAGTTCCAGACCCCCTTCCAAAAAAGGCAGCCTTTCAAAGTAGTAGTGATATCTACACTGTGGCCAACCTCACTTCACCCCTACTTTTATGAGCAACATTGTTTTTTTATTTGTATTGGTTAACTCTTGGCCAGTTTCTGAATATTAAAACATCAGGACTATGTTTTCTCATACAGGTTAGGCGGGTGAAGGGAAGGTAGAGAACTCATAAGAAAAGGAAAAGGTTATAGACTCCTCCTTGCTCATTCAGAAACTGGCCAGGTTTTAATCAGTAAAAATGAAAGAACTGTGGACAAAAAAAGAACGGACTTGGCCACAGTAAAGATACCATTATATTGATCATTTTCTTGGAGTGGGTCTGGAACTTGGCCCTTTTTACACGGTTAAGATTTTGTTGGGATATCATACTTTCTCGCTTCAGTATGCAGACGGTGTCTTGGGTTTTTTCACGTTGCCTAGGGCAGAGAAGCGATTTTGCATGTCGTAGATTTTCTCTTAAGTTCGTTTGGGCTTTTGTTGAAGAGCTGAGAGATTGGCCCCTTGGGCGTAATCGTATTTTTATTTTTTCTTAATAAGTAGGTATTTTCCATTAATTAAATGGTCCAGATCGGAGACGTGTCTAAAATTTATTATTTATAGTTTTCCTTTTCATTAAACAAGATTTATAAAAAAAATTATTCACTCCTGGAGCCGTCTGGGCCAACAAAATCACCCGTTCTAATCAACCAATTGAGCGCGCAAAAATTTGAACGTGAAATGTTAAATGAAATTTAATTATTTTTTTAAATTGTTGGATGCGTGTACTTCGCCCATTTAGAACTATTCTCCCATTCCTAAAGCGGCATAAATTTTTAAGAAACTCGCAATTTTAAGATTTTTTCTTTTACTTACAATACCCCTTTGTACCAAATTTCACGGTTCTACCTATATGGGAAGTGCCTTATCCGGCAATTTTCATGATAAAACTCCCCCCCCCCATCTAAAGTGGCACAAATTTTAGGAAAATTGCAATTTTCACATTCTTAGACCTTTGTACCATATTATATGGTTCTACCTATACAGGAAGTACTTTATAATTTTGATGGCGAGACTATACTCTTTCCGACAAAAGCGGCACTAATTTTTAGAAAATTGCAATTTTCTGATTTTTTTCCTTTACTTGCTATATAAAACCTAACGTTTTTTCGAATTTCATGTTTGTAGCTTTTCGCGAAGTACCTTATAATTTTGGTGATCAGTTAATCAATTAGTAACAAAAATGCCATTTTTTAAATTCTCCTCTTACGAAAAGGCTTATTATTAAGTTCTCAAATTTTTACAATGTCCTATGCGACCTAAGCCTAATTTAAGTATCAAATGTCAAAAGCCCATCTTAAGAGGAAGCTGAGATATGAGGGTGAGAAAAACCGAAAAATCATGTAAAGGTATGTATCTTGGCCAAAGCACTACAGTGCGCCGTGATAATCAAATTGCAACATTTACAAAGCATTTAAATTGCTTTCCAGTGCGAACAATCATTTAAAAGCATAAGGAACATAATTTCGCAGCGGTCGTACCGCTAATGAGAAGCGAAAAGCGAAACTAGGCGGCCAACAACCATAACAAGTCACGAATTCGTCCTATTCGACCAACGAACCATGTATAATTCTATAGTTGTTTGTTTTAGGTTAATCATAAACTAAAGGCTCATGAAATGTAAACCTAGATTGGTTAACCGATTGTTAGTAAAGTTGTTCTCGTTCTAGGCGATTTGGATGATTGCTTGTGACCACTCTGTTCGTCCTGTAGCTGCTATATATACGTCGTTACTATCGGGTTGTTGTACATAAAATGTCCGTTTTCACGGTAAAGTTTTGTAAGTAAACAACTTTATAAAATCAAAAACAAAGAGAGTGAGAGAGTGTGTGTGTGAAAGTGAGAATAAAAACTCATATGATGAGAAGTCAGGATATAAGTATACAGACCATTTCGTAAGTGTGAATGGTTCACTGCACTTTAGCCCAGCAAATTGAGTTTTTTTACAGCTGAAAAATAAATCTAATTTTATGAAATTATTGTATTTACATTACAACCATGGCTCAAGTGGTAGAGCAGTGGCGCATCAAGCCGAAGATCGTGGGTTCGAATCCCGCTCGTGCCATTGACTTTTTTATCTCAACTGAAAACCTTAATTAATTGTAAGATATTTATTGGTCAAGCGGACCACGAAACTAGTGAATTATAACCATAGTTTATTTGAAAATTGGTCGCTCAGAATTCCAGATAAAGTTTTGTTTCTGCGAGTTCTTGTTAACTTTATAAAGTTAATAACTGTCTATGCTTGAAGAAGTGTTTTCACTGGTTTCAGTTCATAAAGCGATTTTTTTCCCGATGGAATTAAACGGAACATTTGAGGCGAAGGGATTTGGTTCATATAATCATGTTTAATCGTCAGTTGCGTCCTAATGAGTGATGAGGCAAATTCAAAATCAATTTTTATTATCTCCTCCTAAGGAGACCTACATACTGCTAAGTGGACATGTACGGCACCACGTACTGGTACTTGGATGGATCTAGAAAGGAGGAAAATATTCGCTTCTATAACTAAATCCTCAGGACTTATGCGAATGCACACCAGGCTGATGTCCACCCAATTGGGAGAAGTAGCCAGTCTAATAAGGGGTACAAAAACAAGCATATAGCTATCATATCAGCCAAGCAGTCATCTGAGTTCTAAGTTCAAACATCATTAGCTCATCGATAGTGCTTAATTACCAAACACTCAATAAATTAGGTATTCAAGTCACCCTCTGTTGGGGTCCAGTACTTGTGGTAGTAGATGGCAAGAAAATGGGTTGCCATACTTCCGATAGGTCCCCAACCCATCTGTAGCCTAGAGATTTACGCTCTCAATGAGTATCTTAGACAAAAGAACAAAATGAAAAAGAGGTAACAGTAGAAGTCACTCTTTGAACATAAACCATTCAACAGCGTTGTAGGAAATTTTGGACAAAAAACAACAGAATGTATCAAAGGAAGCAGGAAAAAACATGAATCCTAAAAGGACTGAATGGGAAGCTGAAGAAGATTGATATACATACAACACAGCACATTCAGATTCTTCGTAATGAAAAATTTGTGTAGCAGGCGGGATTCGAACCCACGACCTTCAATACGCCTCTGCATTAACCACTTGAGCTACCGTGACTTCGATCACCTATGCCACAAACTCCTCATTTCGACTTCCCATTTTATTACAAAAGGTGGTATTAGATGTTTGTGTACATTTGCTCATCCATTGACCGCCATCACTTGGGTACGCTTTGTTTCGCTGCGTTGTAGTATGACTCTATTTTAATATGATTATTGTAAAAAAATTGGCCGTTCAGGACGCAACATTATGCTAAATGTGTGGTGTTTAGCGACCGTGAGTCTGGTGTGACGTAGGTTTTCGAAAAACATTTTGTTTATCGTGCTAACGTTTCGATCTTTATTGAGATCATCTTCAGGGCCTGGGATTCATAAACATTGTTTAAATTAAACAAATACATGTAGGATGTGAAAAAAGTAAATTTATACAATGCTAAAGATTTTAGACTCAATCAAAGTATTTGATCACCTACACAGAAAACAAACACTTCGAGTTAGTACAAATATTTTGATTGAGTCTAAAATTTCTAGCATTGTATAAATGCACTTTTTTCACATTCTACATGTATTTGTACAATTTAAACAATGTTTATAAATCCCAGGCCCTGAAGATGATCTCAATAAAGGTCGAAACGTTGGCACGATAATGAAAATGTTTTTCTGTAACCTACGTCACACCAGACCGCATCTCAGGATCCCCAAATAATCATTATGCTAAATAATAATAAAAACATAAAAACAATGTTTATTTATTTTATAATATAATCAATTTTTAGATTGTTCAAGATAGTATATGGTTATTGTTATTTTGCAGATACTTTGACAATCTATGATAATCAGTATTTTCTAGCCTTCCAGGAACTTCCTTCATGTTGTCCTTCTGGGACAAAGAGGTCTGCAAATTTCGCACCCATCAGTAAAACAAGAATTATATTTCAAGGATGGGATTTACATTGCCGATCGGCGCCGATGGTGTTTTTTTAAACAATCGAAATACTATTTTACAAAACAAGGCCGGTGGATCAGATTCCGACCGAGTAGCGGATTTCACCGAGGATCCCGGCATTATTTGCAATTCATGATATTGCGCAAATTTTCCTCGAACTGTTACGCGAGACTGGCGAGGATCAGCGGGCAAGGACGAGCCAGAGGCGCGTTTGAGAAAAATAAAACGGCCGTTTAACTCGTAGGTGTACATGCGGCTTCGTGTTTGCCTACCTGACGGTGGAAAGCTTCCAAGCTTTTGTCTACCAGGGCGTAAAAGCATTTTGTAAGGACGTGAAAGGATTCGGGAGGACGCCGAGATGCTATTTGGGACGGCGGTCGACCCTTCTGAATTCCAAAGAGCAGCGACTAGCATAATGGGAGATAACCATCGGCCTCTCTTCACAAAAAAAAGATCTATCAATTACCACAAATAGCAAAGCCAACAAAAGTTTAAAATAAACAAGATCAACAAGACACAATTATAATGTAAATAATTTAAAATAAATAAAAAAATAATATTTTTCCAGAATTTATGTTTGTTTATACCATATTTTTTATTTGTAAAATGATATCTTGAATTACTTAAAGATAAATATTTTTATCGGAAAGTAAGGTCATTGTAAATGGTAAGGTTGGATACATAAAATGATCGATGACGATGTTTCGTTAAATTTTGGATTGGATACGTTTTAAATTGGAAGATTTTGTTGTTCTTCAAAATTTGATCCTGCAATCTTCTAAGAATTCTGAAGCATCTGTTTAGTTATCGTCTTGTTTGTATGGGTTCCGTGTAGATGTAAATGTTTGAGCTTAGTGTTTTGATGGCTGCTTGGCTAACTGACATGATAGCTAAGTTCTTGTTTTTGTACCCTTTATAGAGGTTGAGTTGAGATGCTCGATTCGTGAATCTCAGCTCGGATCATACTGGTGTATTTTCCCATGGGTTCTGAGTATTTGGTTCCAGGACCGAATACTCCCACCCCTCTATCTTCTTGTGTTATTCCTTCTATCTGGTATCCGAAGGATGGTGCCATTCTTAAAGGAGGTGTTTCCCTCTCGTTCTCTTTTTTTGGTACCTAGATTTATTTGCAAGTTTTGATTAAATTCAAACATCCTGTCGTCTCTTGGAGGCCATTGTAGTATATGTCAGCGGTGATTATTCTCCGAAGGGTGAAATTTGGACATTTTTGTATGTTTATTGTCGTCCACCGCGTAAACCACTGCTCATTTGATTTGACATGGGTTTTCAGATGGTGGGAACGGCAGTTTCTTTATGAGAATAAACGGGATCGTTCCAGGACAGGAATGTGTGGGTTGTGTAGAGGATGGCCCTAAGATTCTTCCTTGAGGTACCGCTCTTGGGTAAGTAGCATTTTAGGGACAGGTAGTAAGTAATCTTTCCTAATCTTCCAGAAGATTGCCTTACCCGATCGAAGTTTTACTTTACGTCTTGGAATACAACTGTGCGGCATTCCTACCATCAAAGCGGTAACGATGACGCCTCACTTTGGAACTACATGGTTCAAAATCCTTAAAAAAAAAAAAAAAAAAAACGATTATTACTATTGTGGTTAGTTTTGTGGTTAGTCAATTATTATTTTTGATTTATTTGAATTGAACTCTACCACTTGAGCTATCGTGACCTCGATCCACTCGGACATCAACTTCCTATCTCAACCGCACCTTTTGAAGTTTCCCTCCTTTTTGCCATTTTTCAGCAAGCAGCGGCGTATCAAGCCGAAGATCGTGGGTTCGAATCCCGCTCGTGCCATTGACTTTTTATTATTTTAAACCAACGAAAACCAATGACCCGTCCCTCACATCATACTACAAAGTATATACATATCTATACTAATTTGGTGGGCCTGTGAATACTTGATATTCCGTCACAGCCACACCCATGCATACTTCGACATTCACGCAAATAAATACATTCATACAAAAAGGTGTATGTCCCACGTGTGGTGGGTTATATATAGCAATACGCGTTGATTAATTTTAAGTAATCAATGACTTTTCGTTTATAATCACTGTTGTGCTTAAGCACTTTTGTTATGTCATTGGGCGGCCCAAGTTGTGCGGCGCTGGTTGTTCGCATTCTTCTAAAATATGTCTTACTGTTACAGTTGCGCCGCACATGGGGTATTTCCTTGGTCTCTTGCCGATGAGATGTCCATGTGTTAGGCGGGTATGCCCTATCCTTAATCATGTAAGTACAATTCTTTCTTTCTGAAAATTTCAGGGACCCAAGGTTTGATTGTCGGTTTTATCACCTTTAGTTTTTCATTCCAGCTTAATTGTTTCAAGGAATTTTTAATATCCGCCGGACTAACCAGAGTGTCCGGGTCATGCGGCATTTTCGATGCTTCTTTCGCCATGTTAAAAATAGATAAAATTTAATATTAACCTGGTTTTATAACAGTTTAATCTTCCTTTCTGATTTTTCCGTGAGTACTTCCAGTTTAGGCAAACAACACGTTTGTAAATAAACCAAAGAATACATACAATAATGGACCATACTCTGGAGGATCATTTTGGTAGTTTTATATCCTCATGTTTTGACAGACCTTGATATGTACCTTGATATATATGATCTTAACATCCACTTTGTTTAAATATTATATTTATTATGTTATTTATTTTTTACCAAATCAAAATTCTTATGATCACTAAAGTCGGTCAACTTTCAGGCTCAACGGAAAAATCCCAAAGAGCAAAGATAATCGTAAAAGACGATCATTTCGCCACCCTTATTAAACCCACTCCGTATCTCATTTGTACCAGTTTTGAACCTTAAATGCCCAATTAATGTCGAAGAAGCTTTAATAGAGTGAAGTTTTAATAGCGTGTTTTTCCTTCCACCGTTGTAATCGGTCTTGTTTAGAAAGCATAGTCATCTCATAAGCTTCCGAGAAAGCTTATGGAAGACGTGATTCGGGTCGAATGTGCCGACCGTGGAAAAATTCAAGATCGGGGTCGAGCAAAGGCTCGTTACTGGATTAATTTCACACTGGAGTTGTTAAACAACATTTCAATCTGACATGCAGGATTTGTCGTCATTATGCTACCACGGTTAACCGTATCATTAAATAATATTACAAAATATATTTATTTAATCGGAAACTATTAAGATACCACTTAAAAAAAAAATATTCTTTGGCAATCTCGCTTGATAATCGCCTATTAATTTTCGACATTATGAAGTTTATATGATGAAAATTTGGATTATAATTTAGATTTTGATAATTCTTTAAGCTGCGTAAAGATTATCCTCCATTTTTTGCTCGATTGGGACATTTCGTCAAGTTCTATGCAATTGTGAAAAAAATCTAATCAGAAAATAAGGCAAATCAATAAAAACGTAACATTATATAAAAATATACTTCCTTAAAGTTTTTTGGGTATAAAATAACACCATTCGCGACATTTCCTTAACGATCTAATAGATTAGAAAGACTTTATTCTTGAGATTTGTTACTAAGGTTCTCTGGAAATGAGTGTGGAATCTTTTGGATAAAAATACTTACTAAATATCAAATTTTTGGTCATGGTACTTTGTAATTTAATCTAAAAAGTGGTACTTATAAAGAAGAAAGCATAAAAGATTTAGTCATGTCACAAGTCCCTGGATTAGAATGACTTGGTTATGCAGATTTTTTAAGGCTCTTTGAGGTGAGGATAATCTCATAACTCGCGGAAAATCTCGTTAAGAATCTTTTGGATAAAGCCAAAGTAATTAAGTAATCTTTGGTGTCCGAGTGGATCGAAGTCACCATAGCTCAAGTGGTAGAGCAGCTGCGTATTTAGCCGAAGGTCGTGTGTTCGAATCCCGCCGTGACACTGATTTTTTTTATTTCATTCAATACCTTACATAAAGATTAATTAATTGAAAAGAATATATTTGGTCAATCGGACCATGAAATCCAATGAATTTAATATGTTTAATGAAGTATATTTTCGCTAAAACTAAAATTAACAAAGAAACAAACGAAATGCGATTTTTCAAACTTTCTGCCAAAACTTTCTCATTTTATGATCAATATAAAATCCTATTAAAACATTGTTTTCAGTGCCAAAAATCCTTTAAAATGTCAGGATGTATAGGGTCGTATTTGAAATTTTTAACAAAACGTTAATACTGTAAACCATCTGATGATGACAAGAGACATTCTCGGGTTTTCCTCTGCCAACGTTCGAAAAGTCCAACTGTTTAGGGCCTGAGGTACCCTCTATTATTTTTCTCCAAAAAAAAGGTAAACATTTGAAACTAGACTAAAAAATATTAAACAAGTATTTTTTTTAAATTTTCTGGAAGAGCCATGGGTTCAAGAGAAATTCATCCGGGCCATCTAAAAAGGGCGCCCTGTATACTGTCATACAGTTTGATATTTCGTCCTTTAAAATTTAAAATTTGCTATTCATATTTTTGTTCTGGTCCTTCGGATTTTTCAGGAAGAATTTGCGTTTTCCTGAAGATTTTGTTAAGGTCCTGACCAATTGACCAATTAATATATTTCAATTAATTAAGGTTTTTAGTTGAGATAAAAATGGCAAAAAGGAGGGAAAATTCAAAAGGTGGGATTGAGATGGGAAGTTAGCGTCCGAGTGGATCGAGGTCACGATAGCTCAAGTGGTAGAGCAGCGGCGAATCAAGTCGAAGATCGTGTGTTCGAATCCCGCACGTGACACTGACTTTTTTATCTCAACTAAAAACCTTAATTAATTGTAATATATTAATTGGTCAAGCGGACCACGAAATTAGTGAATAAAATAAAGCAATGAAATTTTTAATTTTACCTGATAACGAATAATTATGAAATAAAATGGGGAGTTGTGCAAAGGATTTGATAGATAGTTCATAAATAAAATCAAACTATGAAATTCTCAATTTAAAAAAAGAACTTTATTGATTTTATGATTTGATAGACAGTTCAAAAGTTTAAAAATGAAATTTTTAATTATACAACTTAACGCATTATTACTAAATAAACATGGGGATTATGCAAGGAACTATCCAAAGCCTATTGCTACATTCGCTTTATATTGATGATTTTATTAGATTTAAATTTCGTCATTTGATAGACAGTTAATAAATGAAATAAAACTTTGGAATTATGAATTTAATAAAAATAACCGATTGTTATGAATTAACATGGGAGTTATGCAAGGGGCAATCCTAACCACATTCTTACTTTTTATTTATTTTAATGGTTTTACGAAATTTACGCTTCGTCATTTGTTAGATAGACAGTTCATATGTAAAATAAAGCAATGAAATTTTTAATTTTACGAGAGTACGAATTATTATGAAATAAACATGGGGTTTTTGTAAGGAACTATCCTAAACCTATTGTTACTTTTGCATTATATTAATGGTTTTATTAGATTTAAGGTTCGTCATTTGATAGTTAATAAATAAAATAAAGCTGTAGAGTTATGTTTAATAAAAATAATGAGTTTAATAAAAAAAAGATTCCTATGATTAATATGGTGGTTATGCAAGGGCCTATCATAACCCCATTCTTATTTTTTATTTATTTTAGTGATTTTATGAAATTTATAGTTCGCCATTTGATAGACAGTTAATATGTAAAATAAAGCAATGATTTTTTTAATTTTACAAGATAACGAATTATTATGAGATAAACATGGAACTATGTAAGGAACTAACCTAAGCCTATTGTTGCTCGTGACACTGACTTTTTTATCTCAACTAAAAACCTTAATTAATTGAAATTGATATTTGTTTTTACAGCATTGGTCATCGGCATATTGAATATTAAAAACCCAAATAATACCAAGTTTCCGAGTGGTTACTAGTTCAGAGCTTTTAGGCAAAAAACATTTTCAAAATTTCAATCTGAGATTAATTAAATGTTTAATTAATTATACACATTTTTTTCGAAATGAAAAATTAGTGTCACAAGCGGGATTCGAACCCAAGACTTTCGGCTAAATACGCCGCTGTTCTACCACTTTAGCTGACGTGACTTCGATCGCCCATGCCACAAACTTCTCATTTCGACTCCCCGATTTCATTCCAATTGTAAGCAAATCGCGGCCTCATACAGAAACACTTTTTATTAACGATTGTACTACATTAGCGGGACTGTGTAGCCGAAAGTCGAGGGTTCGAACCCCGCTTGTGACACAAATTTTTCATTTCGAAAAAATTGTGTACAATTGACTATTTATAGCATTAAGTAGAAGTTGATAAATTAAAAAATTATAATTAATTAAATGTATTCTATTATTAAGATTACATATTTCACAAATTAGTACAAATATCATCCTGTTGAATTTTCATTTCTTTTAAATTATCACGATAATACTTACTCCTAGTTTTATATTTTGTGCAGATATATTGTGCAAAAAAAGCAGGTATAAAAAGTATCGTATTGGTGTATATAATAAAATGAGGCGGGACAATAACCGGTGAAGAGGGGAAAAGGGTCACAAAAATGTGTACCTGTTAATGCGTTCAAGACGACTGTCATCCTTCGTCGGCTTTGTCCTGTGGTGACAGGGGTTAATATAAAGATGTTTTTCCTAAATGTCCTATAAACATATAGGTATGTACGAAAAACTCAGGAAAAACTCCTTATCATGACAGGGGAAACGAAAAGAAAAATTTAGTTGACAGGTTGCTAAATCATGGAAATTGAAAATATAGGTTCTTGATGATGCTCACAAACTACCACTTTAAATAATACAGCAATAAAAAAGTTAATAACAAAACTATCATCAAATCATGGAAAGTTATTCAAGGTAATCTAGTAATTATTTAGGATTTTTCAGGATTAGATCAGATACCTTCTGTCTGGACATATTTGCTAAAATTGGGCCCCTTTCGTGCATGAGGATTTTTCTTTTGGATAACAAAAGTCTAAACGACAACGCAAGGTCTTTTGGGATTGACAAATTGGTAAAGCAATTCGAATGATTTTTTTAGGGTTATTTTAAATCGGGCGACGTTTGATCAGGAGATATTATTTTTGTTAAACATAAAAATTTTCTTAAATTTCGTTAAGGTTCTTCTAGATATGGATTGAGTTAATACCAAAATTCGTTGTTTAAGTATCTTCGTAATTAATGAGAGGGCATTTTTTCTGGTTTTTTGGTTGCGATTCTTTGGGATTTGTGAGAATTACATACTTTTGGACATATCGGTAATGTTCTTCTGGAGTGCCTCTTCAAAAATTTACAGGTTGTTAAAATAATTAAATTTTTTTTGCAAATAAGAAAAACCCAAAGTTGACAACCATATTGGAAGTTAATAAAACCTTCTTTGGGAGTGATGATAGTACAAATTTGAAAGATTTTGTGGTTATTTTTAATGGAGTAACGTCCGAACTATATTCAGAATTTAATGAATGAAGGTTTTTAGTTGAGATAAAAAAGTCAGTGTCACAAGCGGGATTCGAACCCTCGACCTTCGGCTTGATACGCCGCTACTCTACCACTTGAGGTATCGTGACTTCGATCCACTCGGGCACTAACATCCCATCTCAACCCCACCTTTTTGAATTTTGAATTGAGATCGTGACACTCACTTTTTATCTCAACTAAAAACCTTAATTAATTGAATGATATTAATTGGTCAAGTGGGCCAGGAAAAAATAATGAATTTATATTCAGAATTTGGTTAATCTACAAAATTTCGAAATTTCGTTAAAATTATAAGTTAGACGAACTTCATACATGCTATTTTTTAAAGCACCTATTTCTGGATTATAAGAACTTCATCCTTGAGAAATGTTAATGTTATTGTGGCAAGTGTATCTTCATTCATAAAAGTTCGATGGGGTTCTTCTTGATTGAAGGAACTTAATTTCTGAAATTTCGTTAAGGTTGAGATTGGGAGATTTTTCATTATGTGGTTTGGTTCGTTCGAATATTTTTAAATCAGGGAGAAAATTTTAGGTTTTTGCACGATTAAATTACATATATTCTAGGCATTTCTTTAAGGTTCTTCATTGTCACTTAATATTTTCCAAGATATTAGGAATGTTTTCCGAACAATAAAAACCAATAATTGAACAAAATATGTTGCTTCTATACGATTGGAAAGTATAAAAATTCGACAAATTTTTTAAAAGTTTTTTTCATCTGATGACATCCGATCAAAAGATTTTTTTAAAGGTTATTCATGATTTGAAAATTTTACAAAAATTGCCTTCTCCTTTTTCCAGATTAGAGCAACTTCATGAAAGAATATTATTAAATTATTTCTCGATTATAAAAACTTCTTATTGAAATATTATTCATGTTATTCTGGATAAGAGTGTCTTCTTTCACGAGAGTAAAGGCTCATCTGTATTATACTTCATTCTTGTAAGTTCGTTCAGGTTGTTTGGATTGGAGGACTTCATTCTGTGAGTTCAATAAGGTTCCTCTTGATTAAAACTCATGAGTTTTATTCATTATGGTCTGTCTGGATTAAATATTGTTTATAATCGTTCATTTAGATTCTTCTACAAAGAAGAATATCCTTTCCAGAAATTTTCTTCAAATATTTTTAAACTGTAAGAACTCCATTTTTGATAAATATGCAGTGAATGTTATTCTGGATTGGAGTGATTTCATTCATGAAATTTTTTAAAGATTCTTCTGGTTTATTATTCATTTTTGTGAGTTCGTTACGGTTCTTCTAGGTGAGAGTACTTCATTCATACAAGTTCCTTAAGGTTTTTTTTGGATTGGAGGACTTCATCCTGTGAGTTCGATAAGGATCCTCTTAATTAAAACTCATGAAAATTCATTATAGTTTGTCTGGATTAAAGTTTGTTTTTAATCGTTCATTTAGATTCTTCTACAAAGGAGAAAATCCCTTCTAAAAATTTTCTTATAATATTTTTAAATTGTAAGAACACCATTCTTGCTAAATATGTAGTGAATGTTATTCTGGATTGGAGTGACGTGATTCATGACATTTTTTAAGATTCTTCTGGCTTATAATTCATTTTTGTGATTCGTTACAGTTCTTCTAGGTGAAAGTACTTCATTCATATGAGTTCGTTAATGTTCTTCTGAATCGGAGGACTTCATTCTGAGAGTTACTCAAGGTTTTTCTGGAATGGAGGACTTCATTGTGTGAGTTCGATAAAGTTTTTCTGGATTGGAGGACTTCATTGTGTGAGTTCGATAAGGTTCTTCTGGATTAAACTTTCGTAAAAAGTTACGGTTCTTCTTTATTACAGGAATTTCATTCGTGATATTTCTTAAGGGTTCTTCTGTACAGACTTCATTCTTGAAAGTTCCTTACGTTAATCAGAACTGAACTTAGTCATGAGGTTATCGTTTTTTATAGGTTATGGAGGTTCTTCTAGCAATCAGAAACTTTATTCTTAAGAATCCTTCAAGGTTATTTTGAAGTAAAGGTACGTATATTTACGTATATTTTCCTGGATGATTGTTCATGCAATGGTATATGTATTTCATTCATATGTATTATGAAGACTTTATTGAGGTTATTTAATTTGGTTAAGTGGAGTTTGCATGTTTTCGTTAAGATTTTTCTGGATTAAACGTCTTTCATTGAAAAGATTTCGTTGAAGTAATTGAAGATATGGATTATCTTAAAGTGAAAGTATTCATAATGAAAATTATTTACGTTTACATTTTTTCCAGAGAACGAAAAAGAAATGAATAGGAGATTAGGGGGATTTTCGTGTTTTGGGGCTTTTATTGTTCTTTAAGGTAAATAAATTTTCAAAATTATCGAAAATTTCATTGAAAACATTTTGGTTCATTATATTTGTCGTTGTAGTCATAGACATTTGTTAAGATTAAGATATTTTCGAACCCTTTTGCGACCAATTTTTATGGCTTGTGTATGAAAGAATTTAATCTTTATGAAAATGCTGAAACGATGTTGACTAAGGGCAACATGAAAAGTCAATGACCCTTGTTATGTACGCAGGCAGATTCCGGGTGACAGTTCGGTTACTGGTAGTGCGAAAGGACCTTATTGCCTGTATGCTGTGGTTGCATTTATTTGTTGGGTATTGGATTGCGCATTGATTTTTCCCTTTTCATTATCATTACAAATCTATTTAATGTATTAATGTATTTTCAATCTTGGAAATGTTTATGGGAATTATGAGTGTAGCTGGCATTTTCACAACATTAGCAGACGGATTTCTTTTCTTTTAACTTCTATAAAAACAAATATGAGCAATGATTTGGCCGTTCTGTCTGCAAATGCGTGTTCACGTAGCGTGCAAAGCGATAAACTCCATCGGGAAATGACACGGCTTATTCCGCTTAAAGTTTGCGTTTTTGTCTCCTAAAGCATACATGGAATAAAAAATTTTTCTCGCCGGCGTAAGTACATTGACGTCAATGGTGTCATTAGAAAGGCGAATATCAAGCGAGCATTAGGAGGAAGATCTTGCCCGCTGAAAAATACAGAAAAATCCAAACGTCCTACCGATTTGTCACAGATCGCTTTAATAGCCGCAATCTAGCGGAAGATCTTTTATAATCAATTCTACATTAAATCCATTTGGACTTCATTGTCTTGGAACGGGCTGAACGATCGTCATTATGAAAAGCCCGAGAAACTGCACGCCGCTGACGTTTACTGTCGGAATTTTCTAACTCAACTTGACCTTTTGAAGAAGCCACTATTCAACAACCACCACTATAATATCAATTTATACAAAATTCAAATTTTACTTTATTACAGAATACTTTGAGGGAGTGAGTTATATTGTAGCCATCCTTTACGACACCAAGAAAGAGGATTTTCAGTTTTTATTACAAGTCGTAAAAATAGTTTTCAAACCAGTTACGCTATGCATACAGGTAAAAACTCTTGCCGACTATCACTACTTTCTACTACAGATTACTACGTATTACTTGCCAGGTTAAATTACTAACTTTAATAATCAATTTGTTGGAATAACAGCTAATTACGGCAATTTTACGAGAAAATTCATAAAAGCTAATTGAAATTGTTAAGGTAAAAGAAAGTTTTGCAGCAAAATTGCAAGTTTCGAAAACGTTTACTTGAATTTGAGAGTCTTTTAATCAATAAACGTAAAAATATAACCATTTAAAATGTCAAATTTATGCGAATTTTAAAGAATCCCAATTAATCACGCCAATAACGTCGGTGGCCGCAACGGATTAAGCGTTGACGCGGAGCATATCACTGTAAGGTAAAGGTACCGGGTTCGAATCCAGCGGCCCTGCATTCGAACCCGACATACTTACAAACACATCCTGACGGTTTATATGACCTCACTGTTGCGACCTCTCGTTTAAAAAAAACTTATATTAATTATTTATAATAATAATTTATTTATATTAATTAGTTATTTATATTTTACAATCAATTGAAGATATTAAACAAGCAATGAAATTTTTAATTTTCCAAGATTACAAATTATTATGAAATAAACATGGGGATTATGTAAGGAACTATCCTAAGCCCATTGTTACTTTTGCTTTGTATTAATGATTTATTAGATTTAAGGTTCGTCATTTGATAGTTAATAAATAAAATAAACCTTCCTTCCTTTTTGCTTGTTCCTTTTTTTAATTTTAATGATTTTATGGTGATAAATATTATATATTATATATCATATATCATATAATTTTAATGATTTTATGGTGATAAATATTATATATTATATATCATATATCATATTCGTAATATTGATATTCTATCAATGATTTGATAGGCAGTTCGTAAGTAAAACCAGAACAATATGGGAGGACATCCACACACATTTAAACAAAATAGCCCACTTCATTCTTTAGAATTTTCAAAACCGTGAAGTAATTTCGTATATGTAGAATAACCTAAACCTGTACAGAATCAGAATTTGTGCAATTTTTGGATTTTGTTATTTGATTTCTGAAAAATGCCCAAAACCTGAATTATGACTGCATTTCAAAGAACCCAAACGAAATCGCCCTTTTCACGATATATCCTCGCCCAATCCCAATTTCCGCTAATTTTCGAGTTTTAGTAGTTAAGCTTTGCTCAAAGTCAAAGGTTGTGCTTATTTGAAAGGGGATTTATTGAAAGGAAAATCTTTTAATTAATTAATTTTTAATTTTTCCTCACTGCGATACCTCACGATATTAATGAACGTTTGGCGAGAACGGATTCTACAGAGAAAAAAGTTAATTACTTTAAGTTTAACAAAATCTTCGTCACCGTACAACGGTGAAACTCTGTTCCAATGAGGATGACGGTGCAGGAAACATGGGTTTTTTTCCTGTTTTTCATCATCCCTTCAAAAACTCCAGTATTGAGCAACTCTTAACGACTTAACACCTTTTAAAGTGGGGCTCGTAAATCACCTTGGAGTACGTCCGAATTTTCAATATCGTCCTCTACCTGACTCCCATTTCCTGGAAGAGACGGTAAGGCGGAGGAAAAGTTTCAATAGCCGAATCGCAGGTAAAATCTTGTAAAGTTGTAAACAAACGTCGTCTTGTGTTGAACCAGATGAGCTTTGAGATAGCCTTTTACTCTCGGGTTTATACCTCAGACTAGAGGGTTTGTTTGCACGAAGAATTAGGATTGATGCAACTTAGCATAATAGCTGCAATGGTTACGATTCGAAAGGTTGTAGGTTGAGATGAGGAGTTGGTGCCCGATTGGATCGAAGTCACGATAGCTCAAATGAGTAGAGCAGCAGTGAACTTAGCCGAAGGTCTTGGGTTCGAATCCCGCTCATGACACTAGCTTTTTTATCTCAAGCAAGATGTTAGATAAAAACGTATAATTAATTAAAATGGTAACAATCTTTATTCCTATTGAAATTTATTTATTTATTTATTATATCTTATTTAGACTTTAATAACATAGGGAATTGTATGATAGTAATATGCATATATGGAGCATGTTAGTAATTAAACGAATTTAAAAAAAAAGTGCTAAACATAGGGGATTCAAGTAGGAAGTGAGTTAATTTTTAATATTCCATGCCAAAACATGTAATGCATTTTGTGTCACGATTATTTTGACTTTTTTTCTATTAAAGTACTAAACAGGTTGCTTATAACTGGCGAATCTTAAATGGCAGATTAGACGAAGTTTTTTTATGTTATATTTTCAATACATAAGATTCGACGGAGGTTCCTAAACTATTTATTAATCTATAATGATAATTGTACTTTGAGTTTATTAATGTCAACAATGTCTTCAATGTCAGCTGATATGCTAAGGTTTTCAAAACATTCATTTAAATTTTTAATCTATTAATTAATCTTTTTATGTAAGGTCTTGGTTAAAATGAAAAACTTAGTGTCACGAGCGGGATTCGAACCCACGACCTAGAAGTCACTATAGGTCAAGTCGTTAGAGCACCGGCGTATTGAGCCGAAGGTCGTGGGTTCGAATCGCGCTCAAGACACTAGATTTTTTTATCTCAGCCAATACCTTTCATAAATATTAATTAATTGAAAAATGTTTATAACGTTAAAAGCTAAAGGCTAAAGGGGGTAAAGTTAGTAACATGGCGTGGCAGGGGATTTTCGGATCATGCATCTTCTGTTGTTCTTCACAGCGTAGACATCCTACCTTTCAACAATATATTGGCGGGGTAAACTTTATTTTGTATTAATTGTAATATCGATATTGAACTTGGTCCAAACTCATTTTTTTGGTTGTGAAAAAGTTCTCTACTTGTTAGAAGATCACATCTTTACCTTTAACCCTTGCATACCGTCATAGGTGGTCGTTGATCCAATTGACCCATTGTTGTATACTCACTGTTTTTAGTCGTGTTGACAACTATTTAAGGAAAAAAATTGTCTTTTATAGCTTCTGGGTTAACGTCCACGGTCTGAGATCGTGTGCCACGTGTATTGCGGTACCTCCACATCTGATTTACGCCGGAGTCGAATCAGGGGACAAAGCACATCCGTTATATCCTCAAAAGCCAACAAAGGGCCGGCCTCTTCGTGGAAAACAAGAAAAAACAACCGGGTGAACAATAAAATCCGCGACGCTTTTTCACCGGCCTGGCCGATATCGATCATTCTCAGCCGTTGACCGTTAACAAACATGTCGAAGGTGACCGTTAAAAACAAATCTGGCGGAACCCGTCGCTCCTTTGACATCCCTGGTAAAGAATTTTATTATCCATACACCGTGAAATGGATCGTCGAATTGAGTTTAGCAGATGGACTGAGAAAATTTACTCATTGTCAGTTATGAACTTATGACCATTCCTTGTGCTTGGCCTTTTGTACTCATAAGTTTAGCCAAATATAACTGGGTTTTTCTTTAATATATTCATCTAAACTTTACAGTCTGAAAATCAGCTCAAAACTTATTAAGATACTAAAAGCCTAGCAAGTCAAAGGAATAACAGACCCGGATGGTAACTCGTCGGAAGAAATAATTGTGACCAAGGGGGTTTTGCAGGAAGAAAAACCCTTCCTATTTTTTAGCTTTGTTCAATGCACATATGATGAAATTTTTCCGCAGTGGAGGAGATGAAGGAAATAAACGACTTGTTAGTAATATTTGTGCTGATGACACAGCGATTAAGCGTACTTGAATCTCAACCTCACCTCTCAATTTTTCCCTCCTTTTTGACATTTTTCGAATGTCGTGTAATCTATTTGATTCTCGGCGACAAAATTCAAAAGGTGGGGTTGAGATGGGAAGTTGATGTCCGAGCGGATCGAAGTAACGATTGCTCAAGTGGTAGAGTAGCGGCGTATTTAGCCGAAGGTCATGGGTTTGAATCCCTTTCGTGTCGCTGACTTTTTTATCTCAACCAATACCTTTCATAAATATTAATTAATTGAAAAATGTTAAATGGTCAATCGGACCACGAACTGTAATGGGTTGTAAACATTGTTATAACGAAAAAAATTTGACCTAATTAGTAATTTGAACGTTACAGATCATCCTGGCCTGCTTTGGTGATTGTCTACTAGACTACAATCGTTCGATTCGTCTTTTCTCTTTTCGCGGTCTAGCTTAGACTGGTTTTGACAAGGGAATAAGCAGAGTGAGTCATAACTAAACCCAACAATGTTTTTATTACCTGCTGAACCTTTTAAGAGCTATTTTATCCCCCATTATTTGCCTAAAGCATATCGCTGAGTCCTATTTCATCAATAAACTTGATTAGTAAGCCCGGTTTCAGTGGTTTAATTTCTTCTTTGATCACATTGTACAACCCAAAACAAGTAGCAGCGTAGTTTTTTAGTGTTGGTGTCACCTCTGCCTCTTTGCAGAATCTGCATGTGCTTGCTGTTAGGATTCGCAGTTTATTCCTGCTACCTTTGGACACATTCTGTAATTTATTTTCTTCCGAAATGTGTTAGAAGATTCTTGGATTGCCTGTGTCCAATGAGTGAATTCCACTGTTCCTTCATTTTCTTTTTGTCCTTCTGTCTGAGATACTCATTGTGGGTTCCTATGCCACAGAAGGGTGTAGCAGCTCCTTTCCTTGCAAGGGTGTCCGCTTTCTCGTTGCCTTCTACTCCCATGTGTCCTGGGACCCAGCAGAGGCTGACTTTGTTCTGCCTACCTAATATGTTTAATTTGGTTTTGCAGTTCAACACCATCTTTGACCAACTATGCCCTAAACTACAATTATATATGATTTATTTTATTAAAATTCAGATTCATACCTACAATTTTAACTTGTGTAAAATGAACAACACCAAACGAAACTAAGCTTATTATAAATTCACTAAACAAATCATTAAGAGGGTGATGGTGGGTGGTTTGCGAATAGGTAACTCTTGCTGAACCCGCATTGGGTCATTTATTCGATCCGTCTTCACTCGTCGGTTAGTTGAACTACTCAAACGTGTTTCGACATTGCGTCATCTTCATTTTAATATTTACAGCAACTGTAAGACTTTTAAGAAAATTTTGGTTCATTTAATGGCTACAATTGCCTTATTGAACACTGAGAGCGTCGTCGCTCAAAAAGAGGACACTTGGTTATGAAGTGCTCCCGTGTCTGAAGTTCCCGCAGTTCACAGCAGTAGTCAGCCATGATGACAAAGCGGTTTAAGTGTACCCAATTCTTTGCATGCCCGTCTAGAATTCATGAGCGTATACAATGTTCTTCCAATGTTTAGTGGTGGGTATTAGTCGGTCAAGGTTATAAGCCGAGCGATACAAGACACCGATTGCAGATGATGATTAATCTGAAACGACCAATGTACAAAAACAAGAGTTGCTAATGTGCCAAAGATTTATGACAACGATCCAATATCTCTTCTGTAATTCTCGCTTCATAAACTTTTTTTTATTGCATACCTGCCTTTGCCGAAGCACTAGGGAATGGGATGTCTGAAAGAGCGAGGCTGTACGCAGTTTGAAGAAGTTCGAATTTCAGTTTATGCTACAGAATTTATGGACTACCTGGGCCATTTTTATTATCGAAAAGCTCTCGTTCTCGATTTAATCTGAATAGACATCCAAAAGAACGTACTCAAAGTACACCACATTTACACTGTCTGACCTATTTTAAATTTTTAGGTCCGATGATTTTTTCATTAAAATAATTCAATTTTTTCACACAACGCAATAATTTTTAGTTAATCTTCAATAAATACTCCTCCTCTGGTAAAATGTAGGAAATGCAAGGTAGCCTGAAGGAGCGAGGTCGGTTCTGCACGTTTCTTGGTGGGTTTCATGTGGTCTGACGTAAAATCAGAAGCATTCTACTATTTTTACGACTGACCTAGTTATCTTCAACCAAGTTGTTTGCTCACAAGTTGGTCTGAATAAACTGAAGATGCTAAAATGCCAAAACGTTTTTGATAGACTTGAGTAGAAACGAGCCATCACATACGCCAACCTCAAGGAGATGTTTAGTAGTTTTATCAATACCGATCGGACAGATAATCCCTTTTGCCTTTAAGAACTTGAGGTTTAAATATTTACCTCGAGATCTTTGAAGAAACCATCCACCTGTATCAAAATTCACTCAGCCCTTTTATTTACCGTACGCTTCCTTTTCTTGCAGACAAGCCCGTTCCAATTTGCGAGGTACAATGGCCGTTCGGCGCTTTTCTTAAACATCAGAAAGGAATTCCTCAGGCTCCAAATAATGGAAATCGTTCTGCAAAGAAACGTGGGAAGTTCGGTAGCCCGAAGGTTCGATTGAATCGATTTCTTTGTGGCATTCACGAGCCCCGGCCAGGTAGACACCGTGTGTGGCAAGGATGTTCAGGTGCAGGACGAACGCAAGGATACGCGGATACAGGTTCGACACAAATTTTCCGCAACTGTCTCAAAACAGGGACAAAAGAAATTATCTCTTTTAAACGGGAAAATTAAAAACAAAGGTCTAAACTTAATATAAATAAACCGAAAAAATAAAAATTTGTTACGCCAAAGACAAGTTAGAACGGTGTTCGTCTGACAGCGTGACTCATGGTGCAACGGGTATTGAAACTGCGCGCACATGCAAATGCAAGTTAATTCGCTTTTATAATGCATGCAACGTTACTTTACATAAATTTTCAAGTCTCAATAACATACAAAACTACATAAATAATCGGGATACTTAATTCAGATAGCATTATTTCTTTTTTCGTAACATAACTGATCTCATGTGTTGTTTTCATGTTTGATGTGTTTTTTTAAAAAAAAGGAAATTTTTAATGGGAGAATAGGAAGAATATGATATACACTTCTCATAAACCCCCTCCCCCCAAAAAGAACCTGACCACCTGGTTTTTGTACGAACAAATGGCCAATGAATATTTTATCAGCCTGTTAAGTCTTGCTTGTGACTCATCCTAGGTCTCATTTTTTATAAAAATTTATGCTGAACAAGATGGCTGTTTTAAATGTTTTCGTGGCTTTAGTCATTCGTCTGTAAATTCAAAAATTCGCGGACATGTTAATTTTCGCACATTTTACGAAAACTTCAAATTTACTATGAAGCCGGAAAATCGTCCTTAGTAGCGCCCTATAGCAATCGATACGAAAAACGCTTTCAATTGAAGAGTATTCGGTTTTTTCCATGACCGCGTAAAAAAACCTCGTTTTTCCCCCAAAAAATCGCGAATAAATTGAAAAGAGTTGAGAAATCGGGCAAGCTGTAATGTGACCAATTGAACGATTATTAAAATTTCCTATCGATTCCTATAGGGCGCCGCTCCAGGTCGATTTGAAATTAACATGTTCCCGAATTTTTAAATTTACTGATGAATGACTGACGCATCTTTTACAGCTTACAATTTAAAAAAATGAAATCTTTTTTGGCAAAATGAGACAGCACAGGTCTGTGACTTATGAGGCGGAGAAAATATGCATTTTCAAAGTTTTTTTTTCCCAAGGGTTCGCACTGCAGAGGTCATATAAACCCTCTGGGTGCCAAGCCTGAGCCCATTTGTAAGTATGTCGGGTTTGAATGCAAGGCTGCTGGATTCGAACCTGGGACCTTTACCTTACAGAGATGAGTGCCGGCCAGCGACGCCCCCCTATTATATCTTGTTTAATTTAAAATCTTTAAAAACAAAGATGGAATAACGTATTACAAAAAATAATTCCATGGGTTTAATCAGAATAACATATGATGAAATATAACCTCGAGGAAGCGAGGATGTACGGACACCAACCATCCGCGAGAATATTAATTGATCAGTAATTATTATTAATTAATGTGTGGGATTTAGCATTTTGATCTCGCCTAGTTTGCCTATTCCTGTTATAGTTTCATATGATAAAATCGTTAAGTATTTTAAAAAGTGGTGTAATATTTTAATTTTTTGTGTGTTCATGTTATATTACAATGAGAGTGAAAAAGAGGTGGCGGAGAGAATAAAGGGTAAAATGTGTGTGTGTGTGTGTGTTTGTGTGTGTGTGTGTGAGAGAGAGAGAGAGAGAGAGAGAGAGAGAGAGAGAGAGAGAGAGAGAGAGAGAAAGAGAGAGAAGGTTGAGAAAGAAATAAAAGAGGGAGAGAACGAAAGAGAATTGATATGAAAATGATCTATGCACATCGGTAGAAGACATATTTACATTTTCATTTTCGTGTATTTCTTTAAAATTATTTTTCGTTACAATTAATTAAGGTTTTTAGTTGAGATAAAAAAGACAATGGCAGGAGCGGGATTCGAACCCCATTTTATATAAACTAAAAACCTTAATTAATTATAATATATTAATTGGTCAAGCGGACCAAGAAATTAGTGAATTTAATGATTTAAAATGAAGTATACTTCACTAAAGCTCTCCGTGGCCATTTCATTTATCGTCGAGAATCCAATCCGATTACATGACATTTGAAAAATGGCAAAAAGGAGGGAAAATTGAAAAGGAGGGGCTTAGATGTCAAGTGGTAGAGCAGCTGCATATTTAGTCGAAGGTCGTGGGTTCGAACCCAGCTTGTGACACTGACTTTTTTATCTCAACCAAAAACCTTAATTAATTGTAATATATTAATTGGTCAAGCGGACCACGAAATTAGTGAATTTAATTATTTTTGTTTATATTTTTATAACGCCTTCAGATCATATCATTTATCTAGAATCTGGACTTTCCCCAGTATTTTTGTTCACACTAAACTTAAATTTATGCTACATAAATAAATGTCTCAGCTTGTAACCTCGTAGATATCCTAAAATAGTTTTAAGCGAAATAATCAAAAGAAAGTTGTTTTGGTACAATGATATAAATGAAATCTGTGAGAAGAGTAGTTTAAATATAACGGATGTATTGCAGGGTAAAAAAATAAATTGCGAATTTAAGAGATAAAATTAAAAATTTGGTACTTATTGATTATCTTCTTCTATAAAAATTTGGATCGTGTAAGCGTATATGTAAGGTCCGAAATGATTAAAAGTTCGATCAACTTACTTAATAAAGGTTAGAGGTGAGTTATTCTATTTAAATAAATAATACGTATGATGACGGCGTGAAAATTTGCCCGTTGTGGAACCGTGGATGAAAATGTTTATCATTTTGTTGCTTTGTGCCCCATCCTAACTGAACTTATTTTATTTTAATAAATCTGTTGATATTTTTAGAACTTGTTGAATATTTAAATGAAAGAACTTCGGTTGTTTAGTTAAATAGTGTAAAAACTCCTGGAAATACAGAAAATTTAATAATTGAACTTTCAAAGTGTGTACTCTGCAGCTAAATAAGCATTTGTTAATGGCTATTTTATTACAATGTCTCCGATGTAATTTTACATTAATGTTTTGTGCACTTAGATCTAAGTCTGTATGTAGCGAAATCTAATTTTTGGGCTGTTGATTCTAATTTTATTGTATTTGCATTTCATTATTATTTTTATTTTCGTTTATTTCTATCAAGATGATTGTTTTGTTTGTGTTTTATGACCTTGCAGAACGAGTACGTCTAGTGTATAAACAAAGAAAGGAATGTATACTTTATTCTATATTGTGCTTGTATGTGTTAACAAAGACTTTTATTGTTATGATTATATTATTATTATAACGTCTTGGTATTTTAATTTTTATACTTTCTGATTTTTCTTATTCTATTATTAAATTATTTTAAGTATTTATATTTAAGTTATAGTAAATTATATAATCTCGCGATATCAACGAGGCACTATATTAGCCAATAATTAATTATTTATTAATTAAAATAATTAAATCTTGTGTTGCCTCATTTAAAGAACCGTTAAAAGTTGGGTGATTGGTTATCAAATCTAGATTTAATGTTTTTATAAGTTTTTCGTTTTGCTGTTTATAAAAGTAGGCGAAGTTTTCATTCGAATTTAAATTACAATTTCGAGTCATGATCATATTTTAATTGTTTACAATTAAATTGCACATGATTTTGAATAATTTGACTTTTCATGTAGCTTTAAGAGAGAGAAAGAGAGAGAGAGAGAGAGAGAGAGAGAGAGAGAGAGAGAGAGGGGGGGGGAGGGATAGAGAGAAAGAATGAGAAAGAGAAATAGAGAAGGACAACAATTATACATAAATATATAAAAGAGAAATAAAGGGAGTTTGTGTGTGTGTGTGTGTGTGTGTGTTTGAGAGACAGTGAGAGAGAGACATAAAAAGAGAGATAATGAGAAAGAGGAAAGGAGAGAAGGAGATTGGATTTACGAATGGGATTAATATATAGACTGGATAATTTTCAGAAGGATAATAAACATAATTTATGTCATATCATATTCATAATTTTCCTTTTTTTTGACACGCAGTGTTTCATTCCAAAACGTTTTCTGCGATTATAAAAATCTGACCCTATATCTCAGGTCAGAAACTCTAAAACCCACTGATAATTATTTAATTACTTGAAACTTTGTAAAATAATTATTATTTTATTATTATTTACAGATGGTACAATAAATTGACGTATTACTGGGGTATGCACAGGATGTTTGACTACTCGTGTTACCAACTTTGCCCGTAGATTCTACATTCAAAGTGAAACCAAAAGTCCTAGTTAACTACGGTCCGAATCTCAGCAGTTTCGGAGTTATTCCACTTTTTTTATTTTTAAATATTTCACGAATTTGCTTCAAATAAACAATGATAACTCCAAAATTAAAAGGTTTTAGAGAAATTCGTTGATACCCTTGAAAACTACGTTAAATTTCCAATAAAATGTGCGCAATGGTAAACTTGTAAATGTTAATGAAATAAGCGTTTTAGTTGCGAGAATTTTGAACTTTGTTTTTTGAAAGTTGAAAAACTTACTATGGTGATTCTAAACTACTATTTTCAAACCTAGATACTAGGAAATTTCAGAAAACGTGCCCAATTTATTATCCTTTTTAGTGGTGCAATTGCGGTTTTAATTACTTTTTTCAAAGATGAAGAGATTGATGAACGAAAAGAAAAACCACCGTGGTTGAATTATTGATAAGATGGAAGGATTAATAATACTAAAAAATAAAAAACTTAAAGAAATTTGAAATGAATTCATTCAACATTTTTTAATTTTGATTCGAAATGCTCTCTACTCTCCGCATTGAATTTTCGACGCGCTGCCGTCGCTTTAAACCCGCAAAACCCGTTTATCGTGTCAACGTTTCGATCTTCATTGAGACCATCTTCAGGGAGATCATCTAAAACCTACGTCACACCAGTCTGCATCTCACTATTTCCAAATAATCATTGGCTAACGTTCACTGAACACCACACATAACTAAAAACGTTTGGAATCATAAAACTCTTTTATTCCGAAGAATAACAATACAATAATCCTTTAACCAAAGTTGCAGTCATGTTGGTAAATAAGTAAACAAAGTTGCAATATTTCGGATTCGAACCTAAATTTTAAAAAAAGTTTAATATATTTATTCAAAATTTCGTTAGTTTTTTTTTTAAATTTTACACCTTACCAATCCTTCAACCGCGGTTTTTTCTTTTCCTTGATAAATTTCTTCTTCTTTGATCGAAGTAATTAAAAAAGCAATTGCACCACTAAAAAGGATATTAAATGTAGTACGTTTTCTGAAATTTGCTGGTCTCTAGGTTTGTAAATAGATTTTTTCGAAATGGATTTTTTATGATTTCACGACTTTGCTTCCAATAAACAATGATAACTCAAAACTAAAAGGGTTTGGACAAATCCGTTGATACCATTAAAAACTATGTTAAATTTCCAATAAGGTATGATCAATGGTAAACTTGTAAACGTTAGTGAAATAAGCGTTTGAGTAGCGAGAACCTCGAAAAAAAAAATTTTTCAAAGTTGAAAAACATACTACGGTGATTCTAAACTACCATGTACAAATCTGGAGCCCAGCAAATTTAAGAAAACATACTATATTTAATATCCTATTAGTGGTGAAATTACTTTTTTAATTACTTTTTTTTCAAAGACTAACTAAAACTGATCAAGGAAAATTAAAAAACGTGGTAAGGCAAAAAATTTAAAAAACAAGTAAATTTTTAATGAAATTATTTTAAAAAAGTTTAATAAATTCATCAAAATTTCCTTAAGTATTTTATTCATCTTTGAAAAAAGTTTAGAATCACCATAGTAAGTTTTTCAACTTTGACCAAAAAACAATTTACCTTTTAATTTTCGAGCTATCATTGTTTATTTGAAGCAAGATCGTGAAAGCTAAAAAAATCAGAAAAAGCGGAATAACTCCGAAACTGCTGAGATTCAGACGATAGTTAATTAGGGCTTTTTGATTCCATCTTGAATGTAGAATTTACTGGCATAGTTTGTAACACGAGTAGTCAAACACCTTGTATGAGAAAAATAATTCATTTCCCTATGGTCAGAAGGCCTTGATATATCACAGCTCCACGAGAAATTCAGTCAGATTTTATATATTGGATAATGTGTGGTGATTAGTGACAGTTAATCGATAATTATTCAGAAATCGTGAGATGCAGTCTGGTGTGATGTAGGTTTCAGAAAAAACATTTTCTTTATCGTGCCAACGTTTCGATCTTTATTGAGCCCTGAAGATGATCTCAATAAAGATCGAAACGTTGGCACAATAAAGAAAATGTTTTTCTAAAACCTACATCACACCAGACCGCATCTCACGATTTCTGAATAAATATTGGATAATTTTACAAGGTGCATCAACATTAAGATTATTCAATTTCTACTTGACGTTAAGAAAAATAAATAAATCTAGTGAATTTTTTTAAATTAGATTAGTACGTAAGAAAACGTTGATTGTTGTTCTTAAATTAGCTGAAGGACGTTGCACTGCAAGAAAGAAAACAATGACTAATATGTAAGATAATTGGTTCGCGATTAGTCCAATAAAGCAATATATATGTTTGCGGCGTATGAGCAATACAATATTATTATATTATGTTACTATTTGAGATTGATCGTTAAACAATAGTTGATGAAATGAATTAAAACTATCTGATAAGTGTTCGTTTAAAAAAGATAACAGTTTGAGAATGAGTGGTTTTTTGGTAATTTTAGTTTTTACGATGTGTTATATTGTAGAAAAAGGAAGGTGAAGGACGATGATTGTTTTAATGTGTTTTATTTATGTGAATGGATTGGTGAAGATTCGTTGAATGAGTCGACTAATGATGTTTTGGTGTTGAACGAAGATAATCGCGAAGTTTTGTACAGTCGAATTCATTAACCCGTTTGTTTTTTATATAAAAGATGTTAATAAAAAAGAGGAAATAGTTTAGATTAACACAAAGCGGGTAGAAGAAGTGAAAGTGCGATTGAGCGGCGATGGAGAGGGAATAACGGTGGCACCGAGGAGGGGAAGGAACGAGTCTCGGGCGAAGAAGGAAGCCAGTCTTGTTTGCGCCATGGCGCTGTCTGTGCTACTGTCGGTCTTATTGTTGACGTGCGTTTTGACGGACGCGTTTTCCGAGGTGATCGTGTACCGTTGTTGTCCGAAGAACCAGACGCTGAGCCCTTCCTGGGAATGCACGGGAGCGGTGAAAGAAAGGAGCTGGGCACCGGTCGTCTACGTGCAGGACAACGGCACGTTCATCACACCCGGCACCGTCCCCGATACTTGGCGATACAGCGTCCGCCGCCCCGAGTGCAGGGATAAACAGCAAATAGGTTTCTTCAGATCGAAACCCGATCCGCCGGCGTTCGTGACCCTCTTGGACGGCCGGCTTTTGACGAGTCCGTTGTTCAAAGAGGCGTACCAGACGTCCGAGTTCTGCCTCGATCAGACGGGCGCGTTGGTCTGCACCAACTTTACTGACGAGCGGGAAATCCTGATCCCTAAATGCTGCGGCACCGGGGGCTCGTATTCCGAGCGGCAGAAGGCCTGCTTTCTCACCAAAGCGACCCACTGGGAATTCATGCATCTTAACACGGTTCAGAAGTTCCCCGACTGTCCCGGGCAGGGTCCAGACTTCGTCATAGGGGGTAAGCTCAATCTGACACACTGGTTGAAAGAGAACGGCACTCTGGAAGACGACGAAGGGAGAAAGCTGTCGCCCGACGAGTTTTGCCTGGAGAAGATCGAGGAGAACCTAGAAGGTCCGGTGCATGTGTTCACCTGCCCGCCTATCGAAACCGGCTCCAAAAGGCACAACGACATCAGATTCACACTCTATCCTCTGGGCTTTTTCCTGTCCGTCTTCTTCCTCGCCGTGACGCTCATCGCTTCCTGCCTACTTCCTAGCACGTATCACGTACTTCACTGGAGGTGTCAGACGAACCACGTCGCCTGCTTGCTTATCGGCGACCTACTGCTCGCGGTCACTCAACTTTCCGGCGATGCGCTTCAAGGACCCGGCTGTGTTTTCATCGGTGAGTACAGAAAAATTGTCTTCTTTTATCTTAGTACAAACATCAACAATTCCATGTTTTAATCCATACAGAATTTGGATATAGCCGATTAAAAACAAACATTGTTATCTCTTATCAATATTCTAATATTTATCAAGCCATTTTCTGTGCATTATAAACAATAACTTATACACTATAAACTAATAGTACAAAGAATGCTCTTGAACGTGAATTGTTTGAATAACCTCTGGTCTGATCGAAGACTGTGTCAATGGTGGTTAGTGAACAATGAAGATTATGGTCTTCCTTCCATCATCTTTTATGTAAAATCTGTCTTTAAAAATTATAATAGATCAAATTATCGAATCATCTCTCCTTTCTTTCGCTGTCCATGGTCAAAACTCTTAAAAACACTACAAAGTCGATCAAATCTAGCGCCAAAGGAGCAAAAATGAAGCTAAATTCCTTCATTTCTAATAAATATTTTTATGTCGGTTGATAAGAACGAAAGAGCATTTCAAAAAAAAGAAAATAAATAAATCCTCGCCTTTCTCCCGTCAAACAGAGAAAACTTTCTAATGCATTGAAATCCTATTGGCGGAAGAAAGATAAATAAACAAAATTTGTAAACAAAAGCAAAAACAAAAATACAGCAAAGCTTTGCATTTTACAGCAAAATATAAAATCCTAAATTACTAAAACTTGATTTTTTATCGTTTAGAATAATTTGGTCAGTATTGACCTTAAACTGACAAGTCAGTGCCAATAAAAATATACGAATTCAACGATAATCTGTTATTGCTTTATGTTTATATGTTATAGTCATGCTGTTTATTATCTACTATTTTGATTTCTTATTGTAAAATTGATTCTGGGTTTTATAAAGTGATCGCAGGGAGATTAAGCGGCCCACCGCGAAAGATAATACCGTTGATTATCCGGATAAAAAAAAATGTTACGTCCCGTCTCTTGTGTCCGTTTAACTGTTGGTTCACACCGCTTGTCCGTTTCGTTTCGCCGTGACGTGGAAATAAAAAAATTACCGAATGCGCATTCCTCTCTTACCGCACCTGACAGCCCGAAGACGACCGTTTCGTCGGATCGTCCGACGTTGTAATAACATTAAGGCGAGAGAGTCCACCGTGAAATGCAAGTGAAAAATGTATACGATATAGGAAAAAAACCGTTTTTTATATAAAAGTTTTATGAAAGGATATGCACACTGGTCCGAATTCATTAGTGGTATTTATCAAATTATGCAATTTAATTGTACGGGATTTTTCAAATTAATCCAATTTTTATTAAAATAAAGCGTTTTTAGGACAATTAACTGGTTCAGTTTAGGCAAAAGTGTAGATTAGTAAAATACAGTATACACATAAAAACATCCTTCGTTAACTAGTGAAATAGAGTAAAAATTTTAAGTTCTTTCTTCGTTAGTAGTTTATGGAAACTTTACTACACTATTTTATTCATTTTTTGGTAAATAAAGTCTTTTTGTACTAAGGTACATTTTAATAAGAATCAAATTTGCAGAGTAGAGTAAAAACTAGTTATTCTGCTACAATATTTTTAATTTTTTGGGTATTTTTTTAATTTATTCGAAAAGTTTTACAGTTTAATATTTCTTTTTAACTAAAGTATTTTCTGTTTAACTGGTTGTCCTTTAGTTAGTAAATTTTGGGCGCAAGTTCAAAGTAGTAAACAGTAAATAAAACTTATTTAGAAATCGATTAACGGTCACTAATCACCACACATTATTTTATTTATTTTTTGGTAAATAAAGTCTTTTTTGTACTAGGCAAAGGTAGATCAATTTTATTAAGAATCGAACTAGCAGAGTAGAGTAAAAACTAAAGTTATTCTGCTACTATATTTTTAATTTTTTGGGTAATTTTTTAATTTATCCGAAAAGTTTTTCAGTTTAATATTTCTTTTTAAATAAAGTATTTTCTGTTAAACTGGTTGTCCTTTAATTAGTACATTTTGGGCGCATGTTCAAAGTAGTGAGTAGGAAAAAAATTAGAAACAGTTTCAACTGTTTTTTGCTCTTTAAAGTTTTTAATCGAATTTTATTGAAATTTTACTAGATTATTTTATTTATTTTTTGGTAAATACGTCATAGGGCACCATAAATAGTCTTTTTTGTACTAGGCAAAGGTAGATCCATTTTAATAAAAATCAAAGTAGCAAAGTAGAGTAAAAATTAAAGATATTTTCTCCTACTGTTTTTTTTTTAATTTTTGGGTCATTTTTTAATTTATCCGAAATGTTTTAGAGATTAATATTTCTTTTTAAATAAAGTATTTTCTGTTTAACTGCTTGTCCTTTAATTAGTACATTTTTGGCGCAATTTCAAACTAGCGAATAGAGTAAAAACTTACGAACATCCTGTACTGTCTTTTCATTTTTGAATTTGTTAATATGTTAATTATTCGATGGAATTGAACAAGTGATTTTTTCCCTCTAACTTTTTGTTTAAGGATTTCGGGACTTGGTATAGTTAATTGGGTTTTGAGAAAAATCAGTTTTGACGTAGAGTAAAAACTAAAAAACATCCTCAACCGTCTTATTACGTTTGAATAATTTCTTAATTTCTCTAGTTAATATATTGAATTGAAAACTTTTCTTTACTTTTTTAAATTTTTATTGAAATAAACTGGACTTGGTATAATTAATTTGTTTTTTCTTGGGCAAAACTTCAAACTTGTGGAGTAGGCAAAAACTTATTAACGTCCTGTACTTTCTTTTCGCTTTTAATTAATTTTTTTAATTAATCACTTTAAGGTAAGTTATCGGTATAATTTTTTGCTTAAAGATTTTTTGGACTTGATATTATTAATTAGTACGTTTTGAGAAAAAGATCAATGATGTGAAATAGAGTAAAAATCAAAAAAACATCCACAACCTTTTTTTTTTTTCCTTTTGAGTAATTCCTGAATTTCTCTAGTGAATGTGTAAAATTGAAAAACTTTTCATTACTTTTTCTAATTTTTGTTGAAATAAACTGTACTTGGTACAATTAATTTGTTTATGACAAAACTTCTAACTAGTGGAGTAGGCTAAAAATTTATTAACGCCCTGTACTGTCTTTTCTCTTTTGAGTAATTTGTTAGTTTAGCAAATTATTAGATGGAATTATACAAGAGACTTTATCAGTCTAATTTTTTGTGTGTTTAAAGACTGGCTGGACTGGTGAGGTTAATTAGTACGTTTTAGAAAGACCAACGTAGTGAAGTAGACAAAAGCTTAGAAATTAATTTTGCGTACTTCCAAAATTTTATCTAATTATTACATTAAATTGTACAAAACTTTTCACCACTTATTGAAATTTTATTGAAATAAATTGAAATGGAAAATACTTATGAATATCCTATACTGTCTTTTCTTACTTTTGAGTAATTTAGCAAATTATTCGATTGGATTGTACAAAACTTTGCTCACTTTTGAACCATTTTTTAATTTTTAAATTATTCGATGAAATGATATAAATGGATTTACCATTTCGATTTTATTTTTGAAGCCCTTTCTGGACTTGGTGAAGTTACATAATTAGTGTATTTTGTAGAAAATATCCTCAACTTACTTTTTTACTTTTGAGAAAATTCTGAATGTCTTAAATTACTTTGTGGAATTATACACAGTTTCACCAGAGAATATTTTTATGAAATAAAACCACTTCTAGACTTAAAATAGTTACTTTGTAAAGTTACATAATTTTTTGAAGTATTCATGGTTTTTACTTGTTTAATTTTTTTAAATAAAGCTCGTTTTGGTTTTTTTAAAGTTAGTTTATTGGTTTTGTTAATTCGTATCTTTTTCAGGAAATCAATGTAGTGAAGTAGAATTAATACTTAAAAACATCCTCAACACTGTTTTTGACTTTTGATTAATTTCTCAAATTATTCAATGGAATTATACACAAAGTTTCGACAATTAACTTTTTTTAAATAATATATTTCCGGGACTTAAGAAAGTTTCTTTGACACTTGGGGAACAGACCAAAACAGTTAAATAGAGTAAAAATTTGGGAATACCCTTACTGGCCTTATTTATTGGGTTGTCCGGAAAATAATGCAGGATTTTGGTATTAAACAAAAAAAAAGAAACTAGTTACTTTAAAGCAATGTTCTTTAATCAAAATAATTTCCCATACTCTCAATACATTTCTCCCAACGTGTTGGTAACTTATTAATTCCGTCTGAGTAGAATTCAGAATTTTTAGAATTGATAAAGTCAATAAATGCATTTTCCAGTTCCGTTTGATTTTTGAATATTATGTGTTGTAAGTAGTGGTCCAGGTGTCTAAAAAAATGGTAGTCAGTAGGCGAGAGGTCCGGAGAGTAGGGTGGGTGAGGCAAAGTTTCATAGCCAAGCTCCAATAATTTTTGTGACGTTACACGTGACACATGTGGTCGAGCGTTGTCATGCAACAAAATGGGCCCTTTCCGATTGACCAAAGAGGGCTTCATTACTGCCAATTTCTGATGCATGGTATTAATTTGGTTACAGTATGATTCAGCATTGATGGTTTCGCCAGGATTTAAGAAGCTGTAGTGTATTAAACCAAATGAAGCCCACCATACCGTAACCATTACCTTTTTTTGATGAGTTGGGGGCTTTGGAAAATGTATTGGAGCTTCTCCTTTGTCGAGCCACTGTCCAGAACGTCTAGTGTTATCGTAGAGAATCCACTTTTCGTCACATGTAACAATTCTGGCCAGAAATGGGTCATTTTTGTTTCGACAAAGAAGTGATGCACAAACATCAAAGCGCTGATTTTTTTGGCGATCGTTTAATGAGTGTGGAACCCAATTTTCGAGTTTTTTCACTTTTCCAATCGCCTTGAGGTGGTCAGCGACGGTCGTTTTACTGACTTTGAGTTGCTCTGCAAGTTCTCGAACAGTCGTTTTGGGGTTTTCTTCCACCACTGATCGCAGAACATCATCATTAAGAGAGGAAGGCCTTCCACGACCTTCTTCATCTTCAAGGCTGAAATCTCCCTCCCGAAATTTTTTAAACCACCTTTGCACAGTGCACTCATTAACACAACCCTCGCCCCAGACTTGGTTAATGTTTCTAGCCGTTTGGGCTCCGCTTCGGCCGAGTTTAAACTCGTAAAAGAAAATCGTACGAAATTCTCGCTTTGACATTATAAGGATGACTGAATTATTTCCAAGTAGCGGAATGCTACAGAGGTAAACAAACAATATCATTTGGAAGAGGATTAATAAGTGTTGACATTCATACAAATGAGTAATCCTGTAAACGTAAACAGAATATTTTATATAGATTTTTTTTAATGAAAACTTAAAATCCTGCATTATTTTCCGGACAACCCGATACTTTTGAGTAAACATTCAATAACCTTTAACCAGTTTAATTTTTTGCGTAAAGCTTATTCAATTCTTTATGATTAATTTGAAGTTAAATAAATGAACGCAGCACCATCGTCAACGGCTTTTTTTATTTTTGAGTAATTACTTGTTCAAATTATTCAATAATTATTTAATTACTCTAACTCTCATTATTTATTCGAACCTTTTGATGAAGTAATGTTAATTAATTTTTCCATGTTGTTATTCTTCTAATGTGAACTTTTTGGAAAAATTGCTAGGTGGTTAAATAAATTCATCTCTCAAAAATACATAGTCTCGAATGTTTTATTGTTTTACAGTACCATTCAATTAATTAAGGTTTTAAGTTGAGATAAAAAAGTCAGTGTCACGAGTGGGATTCGAACACACGACCTTCGGCTTGATACGCAGCTACTCCACCACTTGAGCTATCGTGACTTCCATCTACTCGGACACTAAGTTTCCATCTCACCCCCACATTTTTGAATTTCCCCTCCTTTTTGCCATTTTTCAAACGTCTTGTATCTATTTGATTCTCGGCGACAAGTGAAATGGCCACTGAGAGCTTTATTAGGCCGCTGCTCTACCACTTGACCTTGAAGTCACGATAGCTCAAGTGGTAGAGTAGCTGCGTATCAAGCCGAAGGTCGTGGGTTCGAATCCCGCTCGTGATACTGACTTTTTATCTCAACTTAAAACCTTAATTAATTGAATGAAATCAATTGGTCAAGCGGACCTCGAAAAATAGTGAGTTATTTTTTCAGATTGGTAATAACTTCGGTTCATCTCAAAAACCAAATTCAGTTCATATTAAACGTTCAAAAATAGTTATTAGACCCAAATTAATTAGTCTTAATGTCTGTTTTTAAGGTTTGACTTAACATCACAATTGTAAAAGTAACGTTTTTCCGTCTTGAATCGGAATGATATCTCAACAAAATTCATTAAAAATGCTATATTTTATGCAAAGTAAAACTCCTATACCATCTTCTACAAACGGAAAAATAAACAAAAGTTAATTGAGACCAGGATTCGACAAATTTTAAAAAATCAACCCTAACTTGATTCTTCTTAAGATTAATTTAAAAAGGAATTAATAGTCACAGTTTATCAGGACAACCTAATTTAAGTAGTAAAAGTGAACAAAAAATTCGAAAAAATTGTACTTTCACGTGATTTACTGTTAAATTGTGAAAGTTATATTGTAAAATCTTGTAGCGAATTTCTTGCACTATAAAATACAAAGCACTATTTTTACATCATTACTTAACATTTTTCAAAGTTGAAGCCAAAATAACATTCGGTGTATCATAGTGACCATCAATGATAACATTTCTTCTAAGAATCATTATATTCATTTATTCAATTATTTATTGCTACAACTGTCATTTTATGAAAATAAGAAAAATCGATTAAATAGAGATTTTTAAATATATTTAATATCTCGTTTAGTCCATTTTGGTTAATTGAAGCAATAAATTGTCATGATTATCGGAGAATAGCAATTTAAATCAATTATCCGAATACGCAGATCGTTTTCAAAACTGACATGAAGAAATATTACGATAACCGGATGAATGTTAAATTTTTTGTTTTATTTCAATTATTATTCACTAGAAGGTACAAGTAAACAACAAGATTCCAGCGTCAACGTATAAAATGCATTATATAACTAAATACTGTAGAATTTCTAAATATTAATATTTTTAAAAATAGCACTCGTTTATGTATAACTTATTAGTTAAAAGTAGAAAAATTATAAGCACACTGTCTCGTGTGTCTCTAAGACGTATCCTTACATTAAATTGTCATGACTTTGTGTTTGTGGTTTTATTCGCAAAAAAACAATTTTAATTTTAAACTTTCAAACGTTCTGCCAGGTTTGAAGGAAGAAGGTTGTAGGAAGAGAAGTATGTAGTTCAAGGAAAGAGTAGAATTGTTAGGACTTTGCGTTGTTTTGTTGGATATTGTGTTTTGACCACAGACCACAATCGAAAATCGGCTGAACTGAGGTCATTATTGATAAGTCAGCCGATTTGCATACCACCCTGGGCAATTTCGTAAACTGGAAATTCTTAAATTAAAGAACTGGGCCAAAGGATGAACCACCATACAATTTGTATCCTATAAAGGAAATAAAATTATGCCTAATTTATTTATGTTTATTTATTTATTTATTTATTTTTTTTTTTGCCAATTGCTCAATTTTCCCCAAAGTTTGCAATTTTCCTTCATCCTGGTCAGCGCAGTTTCATGGTTTAATCCATGCTGACTGATCAATGTAAAACTCGGAAGAATATGTAAGCAAACAAGAATGTTGTGGGGATGATGAAACTTACAAAACTTTCTCAGGAAAATGAAGAATATATAGAAAAACATTTTCAAGTAAATTATAGTAAAACCAAGAAACACCCTCTTAAGACAACTAGTTTATTACTTTCTTTAAGAAAAAATGCTTTTAATCTAAGTATAATTTAAAAATCCCTAAATTAAAAGGACAAATGGATTAAGGATTGGAAAAAATGGATTCTTACCAATATTTAAACCATGTAAAACATTTAGTTATACTTTATCATCTTCTATTTTTATATATATTTTTTAAATTATATTTTTTAAACCGTTATGACAATAAACAGCTTTGAGGATTCATCAGTTAACTATAACAAAGCAAAAGTAACAGTCGGCTTAAAATAAGACCTTGTCATAATCCCATTTGATATTGGACCGTTCGGTTTTTTTATTCTTCTGAACGTTGTTTTAATTTTTGGTCCGACCTGGGATATTATGTCCATAAATAAACATTAAAAACCACAAATTATATTGTTTAAAGGTACTGTAGATCTAAGGATCGTTGTCTTAAATCAGATTAATCTCATCCAATTCTTCCTCCTTTTATATGCAACAAATTTTATGTTCTTTTCTGGGCAATTTTTGAGGCAAATAAGGTTTTAAAACATCTATATTAATACAAACCAATATTAAAGGGTTAAGAATACATGCATTTAATCCAATATTATATAAATTTTTAGTTTTTCTGTTTCAAAACTAGCATTTGAAAGTTTATAAATCCTATTATATCAATTATATTAAAAATATAAATCGAAATTAACAACGGCCTATAGATAAACCCTTGGCTAACTCTCATATTTAACCTTAAATTTTGTCTTCCTTCAAATTTCAAAGTTTTACATCTGTTTCTGGATCCTTATTGCTAAAAATCGATAATAAAAATCCATAAATCTAATGTTTTCAATAATATAAATCTAGAGAAACAACGGACTAACGACTTATCCTTGTATTGTATACCCTCCACATCATTCATAAAATATTAATGTCGTTCTTGTATAAAGTGTCGAAAAATGGTTGTCGTTTTACGTATATATATCAGGGATTTTGTTAAGCAAGATTGGGGGCAAGTTACTTTTAAATATTGGGAAAAAGCAAAAGTAGAAATGGGCTAAGGATAGTTCCTTGCCGTACTCCCATATTATCAAAAGTTCAGTTTTTCCTTCTTCAAAATTTATACTGCTTAATGGACTTTTAGACAATAAATTCGATTTAAAAATCCACAACTCTGTTTCTCATTGCAATTAAGCAAAATTAACAATAGTCTGTGATATATTTATGGTTTCACCTCCAATTAATTAATCTTTAATTATTAAGTCCTTCCTACTATAAAACCATAGATTCTTATTTCGAAGTTAGCAAATTGCTGGGTCATTATGACAATGCTTAGTAACGAAAAATACACAATCTCACTATATTATTAGGATAAAACCAAAATTTAGGGGTAAGAAAGTTTGCTTCCTTTACTCTCATATTAATTAAAAAAACTTTAGTTCGTTCTACTTCAAAAACAAAGGTTTAAATTATTTCTATTATATGCCCTAGTTATTTTTCACCGTTAAGACAATAAAAAATAATTAAAAATGTAAATTTTTTTTATTTTTAAGACAAAACAAAGGTGTAGAGCCTTTCTTTTCCTTGCCTTATTCCCATATTAGTATGAAAAATATTATGTTCTACCTACTTAAAAGTCCAAAATTTTATGTTGTTTTTTTCAAGCTCCTGGCTCTTTACAACTGAATAATAACTAATAATGCACAAATTTTTATATATTATTAGAACAAAGCAAAGGTGATTGATTTATCCATCAACCTTAAATATTATTAAATCCATTACAGTTCGTGGTACGATTGACCTATTAACTTTTTTCAATTAATTAATCTTTATGAAAGGCATTGGTTGAGATAAAAAGTCAGAGTCACGAGCGGGATTCGAACCCACGACCTTCGGATAAATACGCCGCTGTTCTGCCACTTCGATCCGCTCGGACACAACTTTCCATCTCAGCCAATTCAATTTTTAAAAAATGGCAAAAAGGAGGGGAAAATTCGACAGGTGAGGTTGATATGGGAAGTTAGTGTCCGAGCGGATCGAAGTCAAGATAGTTCAAGTGGTAGAGCATTGGCGTATCTAGCCGAAGGTCGTGGGTTCGAATCCCGCTCGTGACACTGACTTTTTTATCTCAACCAATACCTTTCAAAAAGCCTAAAATATTACGTTCATCTTTCATTACATTCATAATAATATTCATATTTTGTGTAATTAAGAGATAAATACGAATAAAAATGTAAAATTTTAATTATATTATTAAAAGAAAGCAAATGTATAGGGCTAATAACAGTTCCTTGCCTTACTCCGTATTAATATCAAAATTTTATCGAACTATTACATTAAATTGTACAAAACTAAATGAATAATAAATTGAAATGGAAAATACTTAAGAATATCCTATACTGTCTTTTCTTACTTTTGAGTAATTTCTCAAATTATTCCATTGGATTGTACAAAACTTTGCTCACTTTTGAACAATTTTTTAATTTTTAAATTATTCGATGAAATGATACAAATGGATTTACCATTTCGATTTTATTTTTGAAGCCCTTTCTGGACTTGGTGAAGTTACATAATTAGTGCATTTTGTAGAAAACATCCTCAACTTACTTTTTTACTTTTGAGAAAATTCTGACTGTCTTAAATTACTTTGTGGTATTTTTCACAAAGTTTCGCCAGTGAATATTTTTTTGAAATAAAACCACTTCTAGACTTAAAATAGTTACTTTGTCAAGTTGCATAAATTTTTTGAAGTATTCATGATTTTTACCTGTTTAATTTTTTTAAATAAAGCCCTTTTTGGATTTTTTTAAGTTAGTTTATTGGTTTAGATAGATTGGTATTAATATCAAAATTTGTTTTTTTCTTTCTTTAAAATACAATAATCCGTTTGTGTTCATTTCTGAACGCTTATTGAATATACAAGATCTTAAATCCAAAAAATTTATGCAAGACAAACCAAAAGTAACATAGGGCTAAAGACACATCCTTGCCGTACACCCAAATTTTCATCTTCACATGTATTCATTTTGTTAACAATGAAAAATAATTTTAAAGAATTTATAAGGAAGTCAAAGTTTTAATCCTATGAGTAATAATTCCTAGACCAGAATTATTACATCGAGAGCAGGCGGACCGGATCGATAAGAAAGGACAAAATTACAATAAATTTCATTATTTAATTGTTAAAGCTTTTATTTATTTTCAAATTAAGTTATTCATAATTTTCTTGGCAAAACAATCTTTATTTGATGTATAGCCTTTGTTTGGAAAAAAGTTTGGGAAAAAAAAAATTAACCGTCTTTCATTTTAGTAATTTTCCAGTGTAGTTAAAATTTATTTCTACTGTTGACTTAGGAAGTAGAAAATCTCCAAATTGACATGTTATATTACGCATCATCATTCCAATCGATTCGTTCCTTTTATTAACAAAACGGACGAAATTAGGAAGTGAGACGTTGAAAAAATTCAGGCTCCTACTTTAATAGAACGATTGTTTATCCATCCGATCTAAGATAGATTGATCAGCCCGGTCATAAACAGATTTCACAACTCGTCGGATTTTCCATCCCTCGCTTCGATGAAACTTGAAGTGTTGGCATTTGAAACGGGTCCAACATCGGAAAATAATCGCGCTGGAAGAGGAAATTCGCCATGGGGTCAACGATCAGAGACGGCAGTCGGACAATCATCGGACAATTGAAAAATAGTAGACCCACTGACAGGCAATCCGTGGTTAATGTTAGTCTTTTTCAATTGACATTTTCAATAAACGCCTCGTTGAAAATGCACCAGGGTGTATTGAACTCACCGGGCAAGTTATTTATGTATTTATGCTGGTCCGTTGCATAAAACCGTCTTTGTTAATTTACGATCGAACTGTTCCTTCTACTCCCCACAAACAGGACCAGACATGAAGAATTATATGCAATTTTGAAAACGAGGTTAATAAACTGGAGATCTAAATCCTTTTTTTTTTTTCTTCAACACTACAAGATAAAACAACCACGAAAATCGTGTCCTTCAAAGAACATATGTGATTATGCTTAATTAATCGATCATGTAGTTTTCCCAAAAGATTAGATTTTTCTTAATCGCCATAGACAGCATAATTTCATAATTAGGGATGGTTAGGGATACATAAATACATGTTGGTGAAACATTAAGTAAACATCGGAAAAACACATATAAGCAATGCAGAATATTGCAACGAACATTACCAAAAAATCTGCAGAAAAAATTATATCAAAATATTTCAAGTAAATTGTGTGAAAACCAACTCCCTGGTCTACTGAAAAATGTATTATCTTCTTTAAGAAAAACCCTTTTTTGTCAATAAAAATAATTTAAAAATCCATAAGTTAAAATGGCAAATGGATTAAGAATCGGTTAACAATTGATCCTGTATATTTTTTAAAGATTTTTTTTTAAATTTAGAAATCGTGAGATGCGGTCTGGTGTGATGTAGGTTTCAGAAAAACATTTTCTTAATCGTGCCAACGTTTCGATCTTTATTGAGATCATCTTCAGGGCCTGGGATTTACAAACATTGTTTACATATTACAATTAAATTTTGGATGTGGAAAAGTGAATTTATTCAACGCAAAATATATTTTATATATTCAATCAAAGTATTTCTACCCACTTTGAGTTTAATTTTAACACAGCAAAAGTAACAGTAGGCTTAAAGTAGCACCTTGTCATAGTTCCAATTGATATTGAAATGTTCAATTTTTTTATTCTCCTGATGTTTTTCGTACTTTTATGTATTTCGCTTTCTAGTATCCTTCATTGATCACCACCACCATCACTCAACTGCCATATTCGTCCTGGCATTTTATGCCGAGAAATAAAAATGAAAAACCACAAATAATAAACATTTTAAGTGATTTAGGGCTAAGGATAGTTACTTGCCTTACCCCCTTGCTTAATCTCTTCCTTCAAAATAATTTCTTCCTTCTTTAAATGCAATGGCCTGGGATTTACAAACATTGTTTACATATTACAATTACATTTTGGATGTGGAAAAGTGAATTTATACAATGCAAAATATATTTTATATATTCAATCAAAGTATTTCTACTCACTTTGAGTTTAATTTTAATACAGCAAAAGTAACAGTAGGCTTAAGGTAGCACCTTGCCAAAGTCCCAATTGAATTGTTCCATTTTTTCATTATTCTGAAGTTTCTCTTACTTTTATGTACTTCGCTTTCTAGTACCCTCCATCGATCACCCAACTGCCATATTCGTCCTGGGATTTTATGCCGATAATTAAAAATTCAAAAGAAAAGTCTTTCTATAAGTCTCACAAAACTGTCAATCAATAATTGTACTTTCATCATGAAAACCTAGTAGTCTTATAAGTTAACTTCCTTGCTTTAGATCGGGCATACAACCATAATTAACAGTAGGCTTAAGGTAGCACCTTGTTAAAGTCCCAATTGATTTGTTCAATTTTTTCATTATTCTGAAGTTTCTCGTACTTTTATGTACTTCGCTTTCTAGTATCCTTCATCGATCACCACCACCATCACCCAACTGCCATATTCGTCCTGGCATTTTATGCCGAGAAATAAAAATGAAAAACCACAAATAATAAACATTGTTAAGCGATTTAGGGCTAAGGATAGTTCCTTGCCTTACCCCCTTGATTAATCTCTTCCTTCAAAATAATTTCTTCCTTCTTTAAATGCAATAAATTTTATGTTTTTCTAAGTAGTGTTTGAAAACTACAATAAAAGTCATTTCATTAACTAAAACCAAAATTAAAACAAGGACTTATCTTAATCTATTATTATTGTAAATGTTCAGTACTTTCTTCTTCAAAATCCACAAGTCTGCGCATATTTATGATTATGATAGTTTATGATAAGCACCATTTGAATATTTGGCAATAAGTAATGTTTGAACAATCATAAATCCCATTACAACGATTATACTATCAACGCAAGTCAAAACTAATAACAAACTAAGGAGAAACCCTTAACCTTACTCCCATATTGAAACATTATGTTTGGCTTCATTCAAAACCTAGTTTTCGCAAATTCATTAAAGTCTTAAAAGCCAAGACTTTTACCCTTTTACAATTCATGTCGAGAGACGTGGTTTTTAGAACTCCTTCAACCTGATGATGAGCTAGAAGCTCGAAATCCTGATCGTTAAAAACAACTTACTTTGAGTAGGAACTATCCTTTTAAAAAATTGAGCACTCCACCATTCATCATTTCTAGTATTTATTTATTTCCAAAATGCATCTTATTATATCATGAGGATAGAAAAAATTGAAAAAGTTATAAAGGTGGAAGGATGTATCATCAACTCGCTTTAAGAAAAATTAAATTTTCATATTTATTGATTATTTGATATTTTTTGCTCGATATCGTACGCTGCGTAGATTTTACCTGATCGAGTAGTCAAAACGCCGTTTTGTCAAGATTTCCAAATCGCCCCTGTACACCTTGGTAAAGCTCTCGACGACGCGTTTCGCAAAACACGGGAAACGTGATAAGTCCAACCTTCAAAGCCACGGAATGCGGAATCGTATTGTCATATTAAGTCTTCCGAGTGCCAAGAAAGTGCTTCGTTGCCATCTGCCCATTATTTTTGATGAGTACCGTCAATTTTTTTTACTTGTTATTTCTGCCATCCTACCGGTCCTCGTTGGTCATGGTCGTTTATTATCTTCCTTGGCAGGTTTGTGTCAAAACAGCGAGGATGGGGGACCAGGATAATTCTTCTCAGAGGATTTTTAACGTGCATTGCGTGTTCATTTAATATATTTACATAAATAACAATTTTTATGCAAGGTATTGGTTGAGATAAAAAAAGTCAGTGTCACGAGCTGAATTCGAACCCATAACCTTTGGCTCAATACGCCGCTGCTTTACCACTTGAGCTATCGTGACATCGAACCACTCGGACGCTAACTTCCCATCTCAACCCAACTTTCGAATTTTCTATCCTTATTGCCATTTATTCGGTCATTCGAACAACGAACTCTAATGAATTGTCCATATGCTTGAAAAATAAGCTTTAATAAAACTTCTCTTTTGATTTTGTTTTTAAGAAAAATGAATTTTCTTGAGACTTTATACTATTAGCAATCCTTTATAAAATTTTGTATTTAAGTTTGTCTATTCCTGACTATGCAAGATCGTATCAAGGGTTACGTCGGGGATATAAACAGGTCGAGGCAACGCATTTTTCAAATGTCGTACAATCTATTCGATTCTCGGCGACAAATGAAATGGCCACGGAGAGGTTTAGTGAAAATATACTTCATTTTAAATATTAAATCCATTAGATTTCGTGGCCCGATTGACCAAATAACTTATTTCAATTAATTAATCTTTATGGAAGGTATTGGTTGAGATAAAAAAAGTCAGTGTCACCAGCTGAATTCGAACCCATGACCTTTGGCTCAATACGCCGCTGCTTTACCACTTGAGCTATCGTAACTTCGTACCACTCGGAAGCCAACTTCCCATCTCAACCCACCTTTCGAATTTTCTCTCCTTTTTGCCATTTTTTCAATTTTTTGCCAATTTTATCACAACCAATTCCTTAGGACCACGAACTCTATTGGATTTAATAAATAACAATTTTATTATTGATTAAAATCGCCAGAATTTTGTCAAATTTGTAAATGTTTTATCAAATAAATCGAACTATTTTTAACCAACAGGCTGTACAACGTTGTAAAAAAATATTGGATCAGTAAGACACGTTGTTCTTGCTACGCGTATAATTTGTAAAACGTGCAAAGGTCGGCCGAGGAGGGCAGGTAGTGAAAAGTACGTGCTTTGGGTTCGGCCTGATGCAGACAAATAGGCGATTAATAATGCCTGGGACTTTTAATCATTTCGAAAACACCGAGATTCATTAGGAACCTTTCGCGTTGATATTCTTTAGAATATATCCAATGAAATAACTAGCCTTTTAGAGTGGAAGAAAGCCGATGACTGAGTCTTTTCAATCCGTATTTAGTTTCGATAGCCGTAGATTACGTTGGACGGATAAGAGACAAAAGCGGATGACTAACGGCCCCGGAGTTAAGACGACTCCTATTCACTACGGCTTCTGTATTCATCACGCTCTTTGTCCTGCACGGTTCTCATAAGCCGCTACCCTTTTTTCACACATGATTTAAAAAAACAACAACTTATATCAGAGCCATAGAACTTTCACGTTTTGACTTTATCTGAGTTGATTGACGCGATAGCATGGATTTAATTGTTACCTCGATAACCGGAGTTTTGTGTGTAAATATCAACACAGATTTTATTATCATGAAGTTAAACTGTCAACAGATAACTACTAGTTTATTTTTAGAACGAAAAAAGTCTTTAAAAAACTGTCATCCAATAATTGTACTTTCATCATGAAAACATAGTAGTCTTATAAGTTCACTTCCTTGCTTTAGATCGGGCATATAACCATAATTAACAGTAGGCTTAAGGTAGCACCTTGACAAAGTCCCAATTCATTTGTTCAATTTTTTCATTTGTCTGAAGTTTCTCGTTCTTTTATGTACCTCGCTTTGTAGTATCCTCCATCGATCACCACCACCATCACCCAACTGTCATATTCGTCCTGGGATTTTATGCCGATAAGTAAAAATTCAAAAGAAAAGTCTTTCTATAAGTCTTAAAAAACTGTCTACCAATAATTGTACTTTCATGATAAAAACCTCTTTTATATATTTTATATGTTCAATTCCTTCCTTGTGATCGGGCATAGAACCACAATTAACAAAATCAAACACCCATTCTTAGAAATGGAGACTGACTATATGATTCCGAAAACATTCTTTACAATTTCCTACAAAGTCCCAACGGACTATAAAGGAGAGGAAGAACACCGGAGAGCATCAGGTACGATGATATGGTGTACAGATGGTCCCAAAACAAACGATGGAACCGGATCGGGCGTTTTCTGTACAAACCTAAAACATAAGCAATCAAAGTCGTTAGGAAAGTCCACTTCGGTCTTTCAAGCAGAAATACATGCCATCAAAGCTGGAAAATCTTAAAAGAGGTCACTCTGGCAAAACAATCCTCGTAAGATCTGATAGCCAAACAGCCATGAAAGCATTAGCATGTGAAAGAATCTCATCAAAATTAATCTGTGAATGCATCCAAAATCTCCAAAACCTGGGGAAACACAACAACCTGATGATATCTTGGGTGCCAGGGCACAGAGGAATTTTGGGTAATGAGAAAGTATACCGACTGGCCAGAGGAGGATCTGCAGGACCATGCATAGGCCCCGAACTTGGGATAACAAAAACAAATATAGAATCCTCCATCGCAGAATGGATCCAAACAAAGCAAGAGAAGAAATGGATAAACTCTAGCGGTGTTAGACAGTAAACTTACGATGAAACAACCCTCACCAAGCTGGCAAAATCACTGCTGCAACTGGAGAGGGCTAAACTTAGAAGAGTGACTAACCAGCCACTGGCATCTGAGAAAAAATGAGAAGGAGGAAACAGCCACCCTCATCATTTTCGCATGTGAAGCAAGAGCTCAATGGAGATTTAACCTAACATACGAAAAAAAACTTAGGGAATCAGATTGTAACAGCGACAGTCAATGACCTAATACTTCTAAAGAGAAGGATTGAGTCTTTCGCACTGAACTATGGAACTAGGAAGGTACAATCAGCCAGAAGGCTGTAGTGCCAAGGAACACAACCTAGTATCCTTTTTACCATGCCATTCCATACCATTCCTTGTGATCTATCTGGATGTCCTACATCCCTTAGCTGCTGATTATGCCCACTAATACTTTCTCTTCTTCACAGACACCCCACGGTATACTAGAATATCGGATCTTTACATTATGCAGTTTGTGATGGATACTGAAGACAAGCGAAATTTTTACTATCTGTGTCAACTTGGGAGGTTGTATCAGTGCATCGTGGGTGGTAGTCGTAGGTACTACGGCGTGGACAGTGACTATAGGGTCAAGGGGTTTAACATATTTTTAAAAAATTTCGTAAATTATCTAATAAAATTGTATTGATTCAGGATATAAATAAAAAATAATAATACTCAGGACAAAAATTCTGAATTAATGGTAATTCTCTCCTATTTCAAAGGAAACACACATGCACAAAAAAATGATAGTAAGTATAGAATAAATATAATTAGGTCGTAAAGTATTTTTAATGAGTTAATGACTAATGAGCAATACTAACATCAGTCAATCATATGAATTGAACATCGCAGAATAACCCATTAACAAGATAAATAATTAGTTTGATACGGAGAGTTGTTTGAAAGATAAAGAAGATTTATAATAGTTTATAATTGTCGGATTTGTTTGCAGGTCAGCTAAGTTGGTTTTCCTTCATACGAAAATGATCTGGTCCGCATAATCTCGCCATTTTCTGTGGTCGAATTCGTTTTAAAAAAAAAAGGAGCTAACACCCACAAATGAACATTTCTGGTCTCTCTGGTCCGTTAATTTTCCTTATGTTTCCCAATTAATTGTTTTTTCTTTTCTGGTCTGTTTATTCTCGCTGTTTTCACTGCCCGAATCGGTTTTAAAGAACATAAACAACACCCAAATCACAATTGAGTATATTTTTTTATGGTCCGTTTATTCTCGCTGATTGTATTGGTCGAATCGATTTTAAGAAAAATAAACAAACTTATACTCCCAATTGATCGCTTCAGGTCGTTCTGGTCCGCGTATTCTCGCCGTTTTTACTGATTAAATTAGTTAAAAAATAAACAAATAAACGACCTAAAATTAAAACTGTATCTTTGCCGGTCATTCTGGTCCGCCTATTTTCGCCTTTTTACTGGTTAAATCAGTAAAAAAATAAAAACAAAAAAAAATAAACAAACGACGTAAATTAAAACTGTATCGTTTCCGGTCATTCTGGTCCGCATATTTTCGCCGTTTTTACTGGTGAAATAAGTAAAAAATTAATAAAAAATCAAATAAACAAACGACTTAAAATTAAAAATGTATCGTTTCCGGTCTTTCTGATCCGCAAATTATCGCCGTTTTACTGGTTAAATCGGTTTAACAAAAATTTGATAAACGACCTAAAATTAACATTTTATCGTTTCCGGTCATTCTGGTCCGCAAATTCTCGCCGTTTTTACTGATTCAATCAATAAAAAATAAATAAATAAACGACCAAAAATTAAAAATGTTTCGTTTCCTGTCATTCTGGTCCACGTATTCTCGCCGTTTTTACTGGTTAAATCAGTAAAAAAATAAATAAATAAACGACCTAAAATTAAAAATGTATCCTTCAGGTCATTCTGGTCCGCATATTTTCGCCGTTTTTACTGGTTAAATAAGTAAAAAATAAAATAAACAAACGACTTAAAATTGAAAAGTATCGTTTCCGGTCATACTGGTCCTCACATTCTCGCCGTTTTTACTGGTTAAATCGGTTTAACAAAAATTTGATAAACGACCTAAAATTAACATTTTATCGTTTCAGGTCATTCTGGTCCGCCTATTATCGCCGTTTTTACTGCTCAAATGAGCTTGAAAAAAAATAAACGACCTAAAATTCACAATTCATCGTTTACGTTCATTCTGGTCCGTATATTCTCGCCGTTTCCGCTGGTCGGTTCAAGAAAATTCGTAACGACCTCAAACTGACAATTGTTCATTTCGGATCAGTCTAGTTTTTCCATTGTTACTGTTTCAAAGAAAATATCCAACCAACTCCATGTCAGTTATTTATCTTCTGGACATTCTGGTTCGTACAGTTTCGCTGTGTCAAAGGATTTTTTACGTTTTAACCTGTCGTGTAAACGTTTCTGTGGCTTTTTGTGCGTTTCTGATCAATCAGGTCCGTTCTTTGTTGGAACAGATCTATAGGAAATATTTGAACCCCAGCCCTTTCATTTGAGCATGGTCCGTCTATTCTCGCAGTGTGCCACCGTCGGAGTGTAAAATTTCTGTACACGAATCGGCTTCACGCAAAATATCCAACGTCAATTCCTCGATTGATCATTTCTGATCAATCTTCTTTGCTTTTCCTTCCAGTCAGATTTTTTTATATGTTATTTACGTTCTAATCAAGCCTCTCTCATCAAAGATTAGAAAATAATACTGAGTTTTGGAACAGATTGAATTTTAAATGAATGACAGTAATATTTTATTTTTTAGATCTGTTCATCAAAGTCTTAATTATGTAGATATATTCGTCTAAAGTTGATGAAGTTTTTGGATTTTTTTTTTTTTGCGAAATGGTCTAATCCCTGGTTTTTAATGTAAATTTATAAAGTTAGTCTGATGGTAAGAAAAACAAATTTTTCTTTGTAATATTAAGGACGTTTTTGTTTATGAATCCAGTTGGCTTATTAAATATGGGCTGAGTAACAGACATAAAGGATCATTTTATTAATTTTGGGATTTGTGAAACTCTTAATCTCTTTATATTATAGAGATAAGCCCAGCTATTTTAAGTCCATTGTTATTTTTTATTTTATGTTATCGATAGAACGGGTTTTGTAGATTTAGATTTTACGATAGATAGACACATTAATAGATAGATAACGAGAAGAAAAGAGAAAGAAGGTAGAAAGAAAGAAAAATTGATAAAAAAAAAATAGCGAAATAGATATATAGATAAATAGATAGATAGATAGATAAATGGATAGATAGAGAGATAAAAACAAAGAGTAAGTGAGTGGTGAGTGAGAGGGAGAGAGAGAGAGAGAGAGTGAGAGAGAGAGTGAGGATATTATCTAAGGTGTTGTTTACATATTTTCTCAAAACTTTTCTTATGAAAAATAAAATAAATAAATAAACAAGAATATTAGGAAGAATGAGAACCTTTCGAATGTAGTGGTGATTACATTTAAAAAACTTTATTTATTTTTTAAAATTATAATTAATGCATGGTGAGTGCTAGCCTTTTGTCTTCGGTGATTTAAACTGGATTAAAGATGATTTTTATATGAAGGACTTTTTTTTCATTCTTTGTTTTCATGATGGGAAAGACGAGAACAGCCGTCGAAAAACCGGTTTCTTAGAGCCAAGGTGACAATTTTTTCCGTTACATTCTACCGCCGAAAGGGGTAACAGAGATAAGAAAAAAAAATACAAAAGTATAATTAATCCCTGATCCATTATCCTAAGACGAGCTGAGAGGTTAGAAAAATAATTCAAGACAATTAGGAAGGCAGAGATTAGAATTTTTTACTGTTTAGGATTTTGGGGTTAGCGTTGAAAGAACTTGCAGAATTGGATAACATTCTTCTGTTTTTTTTCCTTCACTTAATTGTTTTAATTGATCTGAACATAGATCATTTTCAACAGAAGCTTAATATCCTATTATACTATTAAAATCAATATAAAAACATTCGACTCTTATCGTCCGGCAATTAATTTCAACTGTCACCGTATCACCAACAGACTACAATGACGTTATTGTTTTGACAATAGAGTTCTGTGTATTCGTACCAGGTTCAATGGACACTAATAGAATAGTGGTTTATTGTGCAAATTAATTGGGAATTTAAATTTTTTGCGATTTAACGACTGACTTATCGCATTATTTATATACCGTGACGATGAGTGAGACTTTTACCTTCGGTGAATCTGTAAGCACTGATCGCTATTTGTTATCGCTGTGGCCTTTTCCCGCTTTTATTTAAAACGTCTGTGGATGCCGTTGTGTACATTATGACAAAAATCATATGGCTTTCTTTTCTCATCTTTCCTTGTACTTCAAACCCGACAATTGAAGACCTGAGAAGAAGAAAAGCCTCTGGCAGACCAATCTGAGGCTAACGAGACGTACATGATCCGTAAAGATCAGATTACAAATTTAATCAAAGGTTATAATGACAGAGCATCAGCAATGATCATATTAATTTGATTGGTTGAAGCGCCGAACACGTCGTGAATTGGGAGAACCAGGGCAGTCTCTTAGATGTTTCCTGAGGTCGGAAGTTATTCTTGATTGGAAGAAATTTGCGGACTTGACCCATTGTCTGGATTCAACGCTTTCTGAACCTGCAGTTTTTATCGACTTTGCATCATACTTTTTTTTCAACGCCAGTATATATTAATGAATGCGTTCGGTTATTTATTTCTTATTTAAAAACAATGTGCTGAAGCACGGCAGAGCCGCAAGTCTTTTGTTGTTGTTCTTTTTTATATTTTAATTAAAGTACTTTTTATTTATATACAATTGTAATCAAATCTTTTTATTTTTAATTCCTTTGCCACTATTCTTCGGACGGGGAAAGTCCAAAGAATTAGGTCAAATTTTGTTTGGTTTGTCAGTAACACGACATAGTCCGTCATAAATATGGTAGCTTATTAACCCGTTAGTGGCAAATAATTACTCCATAAATTAAAAATTGGTTAAATTAAAAAAAAATCAAATAGAATAATAAATATTTCCATATTATCAAGTATCTTTTTTAAAACATAGCTCTAAAATAAAGAGAATATTAATATAATATTTTAATAATAATATCACACGGGCACCTGCTCTTGGGCCAAAGCCCGCGCAGGTGCCCCTTATGCAGAGAAGTTGCTCGATGTGTCCCACATAGTGGAAACATGTCATGCCTTGGCTCCCTACCTGGAGCGTATAGGTATGCCATCCAATATGAAAATGGTACTCGAGCACTGCAGCCGGTTTCTGGGTCTCCTGTTCCGCTTTTTTGGGAAATTGGGGTTTTCTATTGTATATAATACATCTTATGTGTTGTGTGTCTATATGTTTTGTTTGAGTGCATGTATTTACTAGCGTGACTGGCGAGGGGTGAGGGTGAAATATAACGTCATCATCGCCCCTCGAACGTTGAGAGTGTATGAGTGTGTGTTCGGGGTCGATGGCGGAATATTTACAAAAGTACACCATCGACCCCAATCTAGATTAGTTTGAGTATAGGTCGGTGGAGGAATATCAAGTACTCCACCGACCAAACGGAATGAGTGTACTGTATGGATGTATTTATGTAGTGTTTGAAAGGGTAAACAGAATATATACTTAGTTGGGGGCTGAAATAACCTAGATGTCGGAAGCCCCAGTAAAAAAAAAATTCAATTACATAAAGATAAAAGCATGACCAGAAAAAGCATAATTCGTAGACAACGAGCAAGATCGTTCATACATCATGTCACCTTTGCAAAATATACCTTCTATATTTAAAGATTTTGGCGAATTAAAAAAAAGATCCGTTTCTTACAAACAAACTACAAGATAAAGACATCAATTATAAAGAGATAAAGGGATTGATATATTTTGTACCTCCTGACTCGCCCCAAAATAAAAGATTAGTTATACCTGAAAGAGCCGATCTTTCAATACTTTCATGATGGGACATCTGGCACACATTTGAGCTTCCAAAAAACTCTTGCCACAATTAGAAGTTTATCCACGTATCAAAACATGCACACGGATATAAACAATAGGGATGCCAACTGTAATATTTGCGCTCGCGTCAAGCCTAACAACAACCCATATCCAAAGAAAAGCTCTCCTCCTACTAGAGTAATGTAGCAAATTTATCTGGATTTTATTGGTCCTTTGCCGACTTCAAGCCAAGGAAATAAATTTATTCGGACGTGGAAAGATCTACAAGAATTAGGTCTAATTTTGTTTGGTTTGTCAGTAACACGACATAGTCCGTCGTAAATAGTTTCTGCAGTTTTAGGTCTTAATAAGGCATCACAAAACTTCTCTGTTCATTTTGCCATCTTGAGCTCTGATGGATGAACTATCCTACAAATGGATCAAGATGATCGAAAATGGCCAAACTACAAGGTGCGACCTCAAAAGAAAATCCCATTAGTTTTAGGGTCAGCTAAATGGCCAAATAGAAACTGGCGTAAAGGCAGGCCAAAATCATCAGAAACGACTAAGTTCATTCCCTTTTTTCTTGTAATGATTTCTTGATAATTGTCGTAAGTTTTTATTTGCAAATCTATTCTTTACACAGTACCATCATTTTCTTAAAGTAAACCCCCTAGAGTTTTACTGGGATTTACAAACATTGTTTACTTTTAACAAATACATTTAGGATGTGGATGTTTGTAAATCCTAGGCCCTGAAGATGATCTCAATAAAGATCGAAACGTTGGCACGATAAAGAAAATGTTGCATCACACCAGACCGCATCTCACGATTTCTGAATAATTATCGATTAACGGTCACTATTCACCACACATAAAAAATATTGTTTCTAAAATGTAGTGAGGTCCATTAATGTTCCTTTTGTATTTAAACTGTTCAAATTTACCAATCACACACACACACACACACACACACACACACACACACACACACACACACACACACATTCTTAATGTCTCGTTTCTTTTAATTTTTTAATTTTGACAATCAACAGTGTTCCTGAAATTTAGGGATCCTAGGAACGTCAGGAGACTCATTGGCCGTTGGCTGTCTGTGTCATGGTTGTCTTTTGTTTAGATTTTGTATACAAAAGAACTCAATATCCCTAAACGGTTGGTATTAAAATAGAGTTTACGGTTGATTGTTTACATGTCGATAGGAGAAAGGAAAAATCTTTGAGAAAAGGGGCGCCGAGGGATCCGCTTTCCCAGAGGGAGAGCACCATCCTCAGGTCGTTACCTTTCTATAAAGATTTCTCTCTCCACGATGGCAAATCCGTTCCATTATTCCACCTCGGGACAAAAAACCGCGTCAATTTAAGTCAATTGAACGGGCTTAATCTTCAACGACCATAACATAAATATGGCCCCTCCCGGCCCGATGAGCGGAACAGATTCATCACAAAAGGACCCGAGGCCTCATTGGACATTCAATGGCTCTTCATTCTGTTAGCGTCTCGAGTGGCGTAGACCCCCGCTTGTTCTGCACGACGCGGACATGACCAAAGCGAAAAGGGGCGGACGGGGACAAAGGAGGCAGATGTTCCCACCCTGTTCTCGGGTCGGTTTTTAAGTTTAAAACTTGATTAGAAAATGTACCAAAGTCTTTTATCTAAGGGGAAACTGGTTTGCCGTCCAACGGTACCAGGTGCTGTTACTTCCACAAAAATAAACTCTTAAAAAAAAGGTCCTTCAGCTTCTTCTTAAGATTGTTAGTTTCTCTGCAATATCATTAATCGACCCAAAATCCGATATTATTACTATCATAACACTATTAAATTCTTAACAGTGGCCAATTATCTATCTAATGGTGACATCACTAATGTTCAATGTGTCCTTTCGATAATTCCAGGTTTATTTAATTTAATTTATTTTTTTAAAGGGACATTTGACAGCTTGGTCATTTCAGCCCCGAGCGGGTGTGAAATATTGCAACACACATTCAATACGCATTCACACAAATAAATACATTCATACCTATACACATTGCGTTAATTTTATTTGGAGGATGGAGTACTCAATATTCCTCCATCGACCTGCATTCAACAACAGACTTATCTAATTGGGTCGATAGGGTAATTTTATTATAATATTTTATTCCGCCATTGATCCCAGTCACGTACACAGCTCGAAGGGCGATGAGGATACTATTCCACCCCATTCACTCTAATAAATACACTCACTCATACAAAACACATATCTTGACGTCTATATACAATGAAAAATTTAAAAAAATTAAAACGGACAGGAGACCCTGAAATTCGCTACTGTGTCCGAGAACCATTCTTAAATCCGGCGGCATGCCTACACGCTCTCTATATGGAGCCAAGGCATGACCCACCTCTATTATGTGGGACACATCTGCAACCTTTCTCTGCATAAGGGGTAGGTTTATTTATTATTTACAAAAATGATTTCACTGAAAGTGATAACAAATGGATTTTAAAACAAAATTGTGTTGGTTAAAAATAATCATCCATGAAAATTTATTTGATTTCCTATAAAGGGCCTGCATGATGTTCGGGCATTTTTGATCATCCTGGTCCGACGATAATCGCTGTTTTGGTCTACTATTTTCTTGGCCATTTTCAGAGGTCGATTTGCGTGCATCACCCTGCTTATTTCCTTGACCAACTAGCTGTAGCTGTCGATCATCATGTTTTTAGATTTTCAGACGTGCTTGTGCATTACATCAATACCGGCATTCAGTTATCGGTTGATATTCGACAAGAACCTGCCTTGGTGAATTTATTATGTCGGATGTTTATGGAAGGATGATGTTTATGTTGCGCCATAATCATCTGTCTGTAAATCTATCGGGATTTTTCGTTACGGTCTGAATTTTCAGTTGGTATTTGGTTTTTTCCGATCGTCCAGATCTCTAGTCTGCTTGGTCAGTCAGACTTATTTTGACAATTGGTCATCTTTACCGTTGGGATTTTTCGTACCTCGCCTTACTCTGCATATAATCCTTGGCCATGTAAAAAAACTCTTATGTAAACAGCATACTACACATTGAGCAGGACTGTAAAAATTACTATAGTTAAATTGACCGGAAATAGTTTAACAATCAATACCAAAATTCTTTGACATATCGAAAAAAAAATTATTATATTTCCTTGCATGCTAGGTGATGAACAGATTTGGTTGTTGTTGATTTTTTGGTCTTTAAGCCTTTTTAAAAAGGTTCCTAAGGGAGACGCCACATTGGATTTTTTGGTTTGTCTATCATCAACGTAAGAGAAGCTATTTGGCATTAACCATATTCAGTGTGCGGTATGTTTGTGCCTTACCTTGCTTTTTGCTTGATCAATTTTGTTGACCGAACACTACCGATCATCCTCGTACATCTTTCTGGCTGGTTAATTATTCAGACTAGCTTCGGTATTACACCAACCTAAGTTGCTGGTCTAGACTAAAATCTATAGCACAATTTAAGTTGTCAGGTGAAGGTCGTTCGGAAGAATCGTGTTAATGTACACGATCATCTATCCGTAAAACGATTGGAATTTCTTGTTAAGCTCTGTACTAGCAGTTTGGTCATTTCCGATCAACCTGATCCTATAACGGCTGGTTTGGTCTGTCAGACTCGTTTGGACAATTGGTCATTTTCAATTTTGGCTTTGTACTTCGCCTAACCCTGCTTATTCTTTACCATCTACAAACTATTATTTCAGCTGCGTATAACGCGAATGGGCTGGCCAATACTAAGGAAATTACAATTAAAATTCTAGCAACAATAGTTTTATCAACTGGGTACGGCCTTACAAATCTCTAGGCTTTTTTTATTAAAAAATTATAACACCGGAATATTTTAACAACGATTTGAAAAAAACAAATTGGTGATGTGTGAACTCACAACAAAGAAAATTATTACATTGACTTTTGGCGTCTGCTAGGTTGTGAACAGATTTGGTAGTTTATGATTTTTTGGTCTGCCTATCGTCATTTGTCATCTGATATGGTGATGAACTGATTTTGTCATTTCCGAACATTCTGGTCTGTCTTATAGTCACCGTTTAGGTCTGATGCCATTTGGCATCTGGCCATCTTTAATGTTTGGTTTGTGTCTGGCCTCACCCTGGTTATATGCTGGAACGTAAAAAAATAGTTAGTTGTCGATCAATCTTCACCGCCAACCCTGGCTGTTCTTTAGTCTTTCAGATCTGTTCGGCATTACTCCAACCTCAATAGTGGGGTGAAAGACCAGAATCTACGTATGATAAGTAATATTGTCAAGTTTATGATGACGTTAATGCTTAAATTCACGATTATTTCTCGGTAAAAATGGTTGTATTTCTAGGATTTCTTATAAAAGTCTGAACTTGCAGTTTGGTCATTTCAGATCATACTGATCCCATAGCTGCTTGTTTGCTCTATAAGACTGGTTTTGAAATTTGGCCATGTTTACCTTTGGGTCTATACCCTGTTTATATCCCGAACCAACCAAAAAATCTTATGTTTGCAAAATGCAGCGCGAATCGTCAAGCCAAGACTGCGAAAATAACAACAGTTAAATTTTCCCTAGGTTGATGATTTGTTTTGGGGTCTTCTTTCCATGTGTTTGTAGGGTACAAGGGTAAAATCAGGGTGAGGCACGACACAAACCCAACCCTGAAGATGGCAAAATGTACAGGCGTGTCAGGATGATCAGTGTCGTTTTCTGATGCCTATTAGTCGTAAAACTAAAGAACTATAGTTAAATTTGTAATTTTATCCTTAGAAATCCTTGGTCCGCCTACCCTCGCTGGGTTGGCCTGTCAGTCGCTTTTCTACTTTTCAGGTTTTCAATTATTGGGTTTGTAGTTGGTCAAGGGTATAAGCAGAATGAGACAAGACAAAAAAACCAACCCAGAAGATGGCAAAATGCACAGGCGTGTCAGGATGATCAGTGTCGTTTTCTGATGCCTATTAGTCCTAAAACTGCAGAAATATCTATAGTTAAATTTGTAATTTTATCCTTAGGGATCGTTGGTCCGTTTAGCCTCGCTGGGTTGGCCTGTCAGTCGCTTTTCTACTTTTCAGGTTTTCAGTTATTGGGCTTGTAGTTGGTCAAGGGTATAAGCAGATAGAGGCACGACACAAAACCAACCCTGAAGATGACAAAATGCACAGGCGTGTCAAGATGATCAATGTTGTTTTCTGATGCCTGTTAGTCCTAAAACTGAAGAACTATAGTTAAATTTGTAATTTTATCCTTAGGGATCATCTTGGTCCGCCTTGCCTCGCTGGGTTGACCTGTCAATTGCTTTTCTACTTTTCAGGTCTTTAATTATTGTGTTTGTAGTTGGTCAAGGGTACAAGCAGGGTAAGGCATGACAGAAAACCATCTCTGCTGTCTACATATAATTTTTTGTATAATTTACTGAATTCTGTAAAAAATAATGAAATCTAGAACGGAAAATTGGAGATAAAAGCTTAATTGTATAAGTATGCACGGTTCGTATTTAGCAAGGTTTAAAAAGCATTATATTTAATGCTAACAAGGTCCCCTCCTTTTGTGAAAGTCTCACTGGTCTTCGTGGCAATTAGTGACGACCCGTTTGTTTTCTCTCGAAACTGGCGAATTGTTTGTTTTAAGACGATCTTCTCGTCCTCCTGGTTAGCGCGTAGGTGGCGAAATAGCAGGTCTTCCCGGTCGTCAAATAATGGGCCGGGCCGGGCACGTTCGCGCAAACACACCTCGGAAATCTTTTTTCGAGTCGGACGTGACAAAAATCCCCGGGGTAGACGTCCTCAGGCCACGGGTAAAATAAATTCCGATGTCACCAACATCATCATCGCTATCATCCGGAGTCTTCGTCGGTTTATGATATTTTGGCTCTCACAATTTCAAGAAAAGACAAAAAAATAATTTTGTCGTCTATACCGAAGAATGAAGGATCCCAATCATATTCGAAACAATACAATATTAGAATGTGTGTGTGTGTGTGTGTGTGTGTGTGTGTGTGTGTGTGCGTGTGTGTGTGCGTGCGTGCGTGCGCACGCGCGCGCGTTAGAGAGTATTCAGAAATCGTGAAATGCGGTCTGGTGTGATGGAGTTTTCAGAAAAACATTTTCTTTATCGTGCCAACGTTTCGATCTTTATTGAGATCATCTTCAGGGCTCAAAGTGTTTGTCTTCTGTGTAATTGTGCCCTTCTTGCGTGTCGTGTCGAGAGTGCCACGAGAGTCAGAAGACAATCATTTTAAATTCACTTTTCCACATCCCAAATGTAATTGTAATATGTNAAAAACATTTTCTTTATCGTGCCAACGTTTCGATCTTTATTGAGATCATCTTCAGGGCTCAAAGTGTTTGTCTTCTGTGTAATTGTGCCATGCTTGCGTGCCGTGTTGCAACGTTGGCACGATAAAGAAAATATTTTTCTGAAACCTATATCACACCAGACCGCATCTCACGATTTCTGAATAATTATCGACTAACGGTCACTAATCACCACACACAAACAATCATAGTACGAAACAAAAGAAATAGTCAAAGGAAGTAAAGCAGAAACAAAGTGATCACTCTACAACGAAAAACTGTATTTAAACCTGTTCGTGATGACATGGTTAATTATTTCCTAATTCTTATTTTAATCCACCAGAATTAATGAATAGACAAAATTTTGCTCATAAAATGAAAAATTTGAAATTTTTGTAAAGAAACGATGAGATTTCCAAAGCAGACCAATTCGTGGATAATGATGGATTAGGAAGTGTCAGCTATTTAATTTGACATTGAAAAGTGAAATCATCAGATTTGTGAGAAGAAATTTTGTTGCAAATTGCAAATCGTGTGAAGAAGAAGCGACCCGGAAATGGTTCGTAACAATGAAAACGCCTACGGGCAGGCCAGTCAGCAAATCTGCAACAATTGAAAATACCAACATTTAAATTTGATTTGCAAGTTGAAATTGCAATTTGTTTCATTGAGAATTTTTTTTTTCACTGGCCTTAATTCAGGCGAACTTCTAGTGATTACGTTTATTTATTTATTAAATAACTCAATATAAAAGAATAAAGAAAATTTTGGTTTAATGGTTTTAATACAATATTTTTCTGAACTGTTCAGTCGAATGCAAGAAAGCATAGGCAATGAAGTAGGCTTAAAAATAAATATTTTCATTCTAAACAATGATAAAACTTTGAAATATTCTGTAACGCGGAGGCAGAATTTTAGGGTTTTTTTCAAAAACGAAAATGTTATTTTCTTTTTCTTATCATTATATTTCGAGTACGGACTTGTGTCGTAAAATATACGGACTTGAAAATAACAGACTATGATGCTATCGAATAATCGACCAAAAATGGCGAGAATGTGCGGATCCGGAAATAGCTCAAGAATGAAAATGTAAATAACTTCACTATTTTTCGTGGTCCGCTTGACCAATTAATATCAATCGATTAATTAAAGTTTTAAGTTGAGATAAAAAGTCAGTGCACGAGCGGGATTCAAACCCACGACCTTCGGCTAGATACGCCGCTGCTCTACCACTTGAGCTATCGTGATTTCGATCCCCTCGAGCACCAACTTCCCACCTCAACCACACCTTTTTGAATTTTCCCTCCTTTTTGCCAGTTTTCAAATGTCGTTTAATCGGATTGGATTCTCGGCGACAAATGAAATGGCCACAGAGATTTTTAGTGAAGTATACTTCATTTTAATTCATTAAATTCACTATTTTTCGTGGTCCGCTTGACCAATTAATATCAATCGATTAATTAAGGTTTTAAGTTGAGATAAAAAAGTCAGTGTTGGATTCGAACCCACGACCTTCGGCTTGATATGCCGCTGCTCTACCACTTGACCTTGAAGTCACGATAGCTCAAGTGGTAGAGTAGCTGCCTGCGTATCAAGCCGAAGGTCGTGGGTTCGAATCCCGCTCGTGGCACTGACTTTTTTATCTCAACTTAAAACCTTAATTAATTGAATGTAAATAACGTTAGACTCTAGGTCTTCATTATTTAACAATCCGAAAATTGTCACAATCACGAAATGAGATAGACAGATAGATGGAAAGAGAAAAAGAGAGAGAAAGAAAGTGATATATATATATATATACTGACTCACAAAGTCTTGGAAGGGTTTTCGGCTTCGCCGCATCCTCTAATACTTTCATCCAAAATGTGTAAGAAAGTCGAAGCCTTTAGGCGAGAGGTCGGGTGAATAGGAGGGTGCGGTACAGTTTCATGTCCTAAGTCCTTAAGTTTCCGCAGGATCGTTATTGGCACATGTGGCCTGGCGTTATCGTGAAGAAGAATCGGCCCTTACGGTTCACCAATGCTGGACAAAGACGTTGCAGTTTTCCGTGAATTTTGCCAATTTCTTGGCAATATTACTCTGTTGTGATAGTTTCACCGTGATTCAGCAATTATATCTATACAACCCCAGCACACCATCAAACAGTCGCCATAACTTTTTTGAGTCCAGATATAGGTTCGGGAAGTGTTTTGGAGCTTTATCCTTGTCCAACTGACCTGTACGCCTCCTATTATCGTAAAAAATCCATTTCTCATCGCACGTGATGATTCGATCTATAAATGGATCATTTTAGTGGCGCAACAGAAGAGACGTGCAAATTTCAAATGTCGATTTCTTTGGGCTTCGGTTAGTTGGTGCTGTACACACTTGTCGAGCTTCTTTACTTTACCAATTTGCTCCGGATGGTGAACAACGGTTGAGGGGTACACACTAAGCTTTTCCGCAAATTCGCGTGTTGGTCGTCCTCCACATCGGAACGCCTTCAGCGACCAACCCTGACTTCGAGATCGAAATCTCTGAAACCATTGCTGCACCTGCATTCCCTAATGCTTCCCTCCCCCAAACTGTATCGATGTTAAGCGCAGTTTGGGCAGCAATTCGTCCACATTTAAGTTCTTAAATCTAATTTTGCAGGTCCTCAATCTGAAAACATTCACAATAAACTAGAATTTTTTTATAGAAAAGATAGCAGTTAAAAGGATTTATTATAATCCATAAAATAGATTTGAGGATTTAGCTTTGTTTAGACGACAAACATGATCGAAAACAATTTTTTTTAAACCTGCATTAATTTTGCACCGATCCAATAGAAGAACTAAAACAAATTAAATTAAGTTACAAAGGTACACTTTTCTACTCGTTCCCTAGGAAATCTGAGGTATTCATTCTATCATTCAGCAAAATAAGCACACTTTTTTCGTTTATCTTGAAGACTTTCTTAAATATTTCTCATTGAATTTAATGATAGTCGTTAAACACGTAACGATATATTTCTGAAGACTTCTGAGACATCCTAATAAAGGATACAGGAAGTAGGCCAACTATGAAGCCCATCATTTATTATGCGCATAATTTATTTTCCTCTTTTCACGCTAATCAGCAGAATTTTGTTACTTGGTTGCCTTCCCTTATGCGAAAAAAAATTGTAGACACAACTAAAACTTTTTCCTCAGCGAACAGCTCCAGGACTTTCTCCCGGATGGGCCGACTACTTGACAAAAGAGGGGCGTAACAATATAAGTGCTTAGGCACTTTCAGCTCTTCATTTACGCCTCCTCAAAGCCAATTACCGTATTAATTTAATTCTCGAATTTCATTAAAGTTTGATAAGGTTTCTTTGAGAGACGGATGAAGCAATGCGTGATGAGATCAAGTCTTTTTACTTAAAATCCTGACGAGTATATGTAAAGAACAGCATTATATTTTTTGGCCATATTGGTTTGGAAATTCACACACAGATCGAAACAACGAGAAAAAGTGGACCAGGATGACCCAAAACCACCAAACTGAAAACAAAATTGCATAGAACAGGCCATAAGTTTTTTTGAACCTGGTGAATATGGTCACTTTCTTTGACAATTTTGTTGTAAATTGTGGTACTTCCACGTCTTGATTTTTCACAGTCGGTCCAACGAGAATTTATCAAATGTATTTAGAGATTAAAATGACCGGAAACGTCGAGTTCATCCCGCAAATTTCCATAAGAAAACTCAAAAATATAAAGTTTCTAAATAGTAATACTAATTAGTTTCTTATTCTTTTGACAAGCATTTGTGGCAGTTTTAGGTTGCAAAATTAAGGTGATTAATATATTCTCCTTTTTCGTCAAAAAACTTTTGAAAAAAAATTTTCTTACAAGTAATTAACGTTTTTAGTTGAGATAAAAAGTCAATGGCACGAGCAGGATTCGAACCCACGATCTTCGGCTAGATACGCCGCTCGATCCACTCGGACATCAACTTCCTATCTCAACCCCACCTTTTGAATTTTCCCTCCTTTTTGCCATTTTTTTTTTTTGGGGGGGGGGTTCGAATCCCGCTCGTGTCATTGACTGTTTTATCTCAACTAAAAACCTTAATTAATTGTATTATATTAATTGGTCAAGCGGACCACGAAATTAGTAATTTTTGAATTTTTCTTACAAGTTTTATATGCCTTTCAAAGCTTTTTGTTTATTAAATACTAAGTTGTTTTTTAAGATTATTGAATAAATAAAAATACATACATTTTTTGTGTAAAAATACAAATTTTCATTGAGACTTTATTTTCTAATTTTATAGTTGTTTTTTTTTAATTTTTTTACGAGGGTTCGCAACAGCAGAGGTCATATAAACCCTCAAGGCGCCGGTGTTTTTGAAAAAAAGCCCATTTGCAAGTATGTCGGGTTCGAATGGAGGGCCGCTGGATTCGAACCTGCGACCTTTACCTTACAGTGATGAGCGCCGTGTCAACGCCTAAACCGTTGCGGCCACCGATAGTTTGTTGTTAAAGTTGCTAAGTGGGGGCGTCGATGGCCACAACGGTTTAGGCGTTGACACGGCGCTCATCACTGTAAAGGTCCCGGGTTCGAATCCCGCGGCCCTGCATTCGAACCCAACATACTTATAGATATTTTTTTTTTTTTTCAAAAACACCGGCACCCCGAGTGTTGATATAACCTCTGCTGTTGCGAACCCTCGTAAAAAAAGTTGCTAAATAGTGCCCTGCGTTGTTAAGGTAGGAGTGTCCTGCTTATGGATTACTTAAAATTTTAACTGTATATTCACATTTTTTAAGTGATTTGCCATTACTTGTTTATATTATAATTGAATTTATTGAATAATCGTCTGACAAACTAGGAGAAGTGAAGCACTCATTAGGCTGTAGGTGGAAATGTCTTAAAATGATTAGCCTTGCTCACTGAGTCGTTGGGTCATTTTGGAAATACTTTAAAATTAATTTATCCTATTCTTCTTCTCAGAGATCAATTACTGCTGATATCATTGTAGAGATTTTTTTAATAGATATTTTTGCTCCGTGAGCTTTAATACCTGTAAATTGGGCCCACCTATTTTTAACTGCTCTTGTGGAAATTATGGAGATGCGATATTTTTGCTTCAGGGGATGCAAATTAGCATGAATCAAGTCCTTTCTCGGCATAGAGTCATTATTACATAATTGGTCTATTTGTAATAGGGAAAACACATACGTTAAATTACACCACATGTTTATTCAAAATATTAGGTACATCTCTAAATTTCAAGTATCCTCTTTTTGATCTCCAAATTTGTCGTATATCGGACACTGTTCACGTTCATAACATAATGTTCATAGCGTGCATCTTATCACTGTTTGTCGTGACTGAGGTCTTGGCAGACGAAAAGATAGTCGGAGGAAGGGAAGTGAAGCCTGGCGAAATGCCGTACATGATTTTCATCGCGGATTTTACAAACGGCGGCTCGGGAAGCGGTGCGTTGGTCACTCCTTGGAGGGTGACAACCGCGGCTCACGTCCTCCAGGTCAAGTTTTCTACAGAAACCGGGAAACTGTACGGAGGAGTGGTGAAAGTGAAAAATGCGGAAGATCCCCATATGCAGTCAAGAAAAATCCAAAGCGTCGTTTTCCACCCGAAAGCGAAAATATCGAAAGATCCGCCCACAGAAATGCACATTTACGACGTGGCGTGTGCGGTGACCGATTCGCCTTTCACGCTTACAAGCACTGTGAAAGTGCTTGAATTTCCGTCGAAGGAACCCGCCGCTTTTCGCGAGGCCTGGGATGTGGTTCAAAAGGATAAGAAACGATGCCTGGGCGCCGGCTGGGGCTTTCAGAAAAACGCGGAGGGAAATCTGGTCAGTAGTATGGATTTGAAAGTTATTACCGTCATACTGCTCAACGAAAGGGAATGCTTAAGATTCGCTGGCAAAGAGTGGTACGACAACGGTGTAAGGTGCGCTATTTCCAAGGAACGGGAGACGTCAATTTGCATGGGAGATTTTGGCGGTCCTCTCGTCTGCGATGGCTTGGGTTACGCTATTGTCATCGGAAACATGAGCGGCGTCCCGGTTTTTCCAGGTTATGACCCCACGATTTGCAGCGGAGTCGGCGTTTGGTACGGCTATCGCCTCTACGAAGACTTGTTCGAGATTCTATCATTAAACGATTCAAGCAATTCTCAATATCCGCCCAATCTATTTTTTCTCACCCTCTCTCTGGCTAGCATCAGATTTCTGCTCATACTTCAACAAACCTAAACCCTTAACTATCAAAGAACGATAAATACTGAATGTTCGAAATAGATGTTTAAGAAAAACCAATGGTAGCTTTATCATCACAAAATCTTCATAACTCATATTAAGGTAGCATATCAGGACATCTTGATCTGACAGAAATATTTTATTTCTATTGTTCTTATCAAGTAACATCCCATGGTGCTTAAACTTCCAACGCACCTCTTTATATTTATTACAAAATTACCCAACGAAAATCATTCAAATGGCCGAACTGTTGAACATGGTCTTCATTTATAAACAGAAGTTTTAAGTTTCGAATAAAATCCACCGCATATTGGAACTAGACTTTAAAAGAAAGAAAAAAATTCAAGTGAGTCTAAATGTACTTTATGTGGAAACTCTCCTTCCAGATGTGTATTCATAATATTTGCATACGGATAATTTGATAAAATTATTGCGCTTGACCTAAATTTTAAATTTTGTCAAAATCTACAATGACAAATACGCCACGCCAGAAAATCAATGCTTTTTAAAAAAATCCACCACAAGTCGGCTTTTTGAGTTTGGAATGATAGCTCTGCAGTTTGGTGTTTTTTGACTATTCTGGTCCGTTTATTCTTTCTAATTTGGTCTTCTTACGCGTATCGGCAATGATCGGTCTTCTATGTTCACCCAGACGAGAACAAATATGAACGATAATGTTTTTCTTTAAATAAAAAACATGACGGTGACCAGAAAGAAACTGGATAATTCAAGAATAGTCAGTTGAAAACATCCACACGAAATTTTTGACAAGTTCTAAACAGTGTTATCAATAGGTCGTTTCCGCTAAGCCTGGTTTGCTTATCCAAGAATAAGGATTGCTTATTTTTATTACGCTGAACATAGCAAAATGCTTAAATATGCCTGGCATACTTAAAGATGAAAGTAGCAGTTTTTTTTTAAATTTTGTTATTTCGAGCCATCTTGGCCTGGCGAATTGCTTCGAGCTGAAATTTGGCACAGACCGAAAAGTGGCGAGATGTCAAATTGGTGTAAAATGTCTGGGTTTGACTTACCTTACACTGCTTATTTCATTGGCCAAATAACTATAAACCCACCACTGAATATGGGCTAACTGTTGACAAAGCAAAGAAGGGAGTATAGAAATTTTTTATTTGGTTCGTTTTGATCATCCATCAACTTTGGCATTCCTGACGCTTTTCGCATGAATCGATATAAATCAAATATAAAGCAAAAAATTGCAAGATGCTAAAATGTTCCTAAATAAATGGGCTAGTCTTGCCTCACTCTGCGTAAATACGCAAAAAGGAAATCAAAGTAAATCCTTGGCATAGTATAAAACCACGAATGTATACGGTGAAATGCTTAAATTCCCTGACATACCAAAGAAGGAAGGATGCCAGTTTTTGTATTTTGGTTATTTTGACCCTTCTTGATGAATTTTAGCTTTTAGCAAGAATCAATTGAAATCAGTAACACAAACCCAACAAAGGCGAGTGCTAGGATCCTAAATGGGCTAGTCTTGCCTCACTGCGTAAATACGCCAAAAGGAAATCACCAAAGTAATTCTTTGGCATTGTATAAAACGACCAATGTTTATGGTGAAATGTTTAAATTTCTCTGACATACCAAAGAAGGAAGGATGCCTGTTTTTAGTATTTTGGTTGGTTTTCCTCTTCCTGGTTTGAACTTTGGTATACATTGAAGAATTTTAGCTTTTAGCAAGAGTCAATTGAAATCAGTAGCACAAACCAAACAACGGCGAGTGCTAAGATCCTAAATGGGCTAGCCTTGCCTCACTCTGCGTAAATACGCAAAAAGGAAATCAAAGTAAATCCTTGGCATAGTATAAAACCACGAATGTATACGGTGAAATGCTTAAATTCCCTGACATACCAAAGAAGGAAGGATGCCAGTTTTTGTATTTTGGTTATTTTGACCCTTCTTGGTCTGAACTTTGGTATACATTGATGAATTTTAGCTTTTAGCAAGAATCAATTGAAATCAGTAGCACAAACCCAACAAAGGCGAGTGCTAGGATCCTAAATGGGCTAGTCTTGCCTCACTGCGTAAATACGCCAAAAGGAAATCACCAAAGTAATTCTTTGGCATTGTATAAAACGACCAATGTTTATGGTGAAATGCTTAAATTTCTCTGACATACCAAAGAAGGAAGGATGCCAGTATTTATGATTTTGGTTATTTTGACTCTTCCTGGTCTGAACTTTGGTATACCTGAAGAATTTTAGCTTTTCGCATGAATCGATAGAAATCAGTGGCATAAAGCAAACAATGGCAAGGTGCTAAAATGGTCCTAAATAATGGGCTAGTCTTGCCTCGCTCTGCTTATTTCCTTAACCACTGAACCTGGCGAAATATTTAAATTCATCTGACGCACCAAACAAAGGAGAAGAGAAGCGTATTGCAGGTTGATAGTTTTATGCTGGTCTTGTCTTTCGCTTTAGCTTGTGATTTTATCTTTTCACTGAAAATTTGACAGAAATGAGCGACATAAAGCCGATAATGGTTAGGTGCCTTATGGTACAACATATCAGTGCTTGTCTTGTCTCTCTCTGCTCATTTCCTTTCACATAACCCCACCACCGAACAGCTAACTGCTAAAATTCGCCATACATAGGAAAGATGAGATTATAGGGAAGTATAGCAGTGTTTTAGGAGTTTAGATATTTTGGATGAACCTATTCTGATCTTTGGTAAAAGTAAGTGACACTGATTTCCGTCAATTCTAGCCAAACGCTCAAATTCGTCCGACATATCAAAGTAGGGGGATTGTAGTATTGATTATTGTTGGTAGTTGGATACTTTGGATCATGTTGTCTAATTTTTGGTATGCCTGGAGAATTTTAACTTTTTTCCTAATCAATGAAACAAACCTAACAATGAGGAAATGACAAAATGTTTTGATCTCTCCTCGCTCTGCTTATAATCCTGACCGACAAAAGTTGGGGAAATGACGAACAGGCCATGCCAAAAAACATTGCGAAAGCTTCTCAGTTTCTCCATCATCTTCTGTCTCTGCTTTTACGACTCAGATCAATTAGTACAAAATGCAAAAATTCTGAATACAAAAAAACAAGTACGAGTTCCGCATCAAGAAACCCTACTGTTAGTTTTACGGCCTGATGATCATGGCGCTCATTAACAACTCATAAAAGAGTATTGTAATATTTTATCATATGATTTTGATTTGTTAGATATTTCTAATTATCCTGGCCTGCTACCCTCGCTGTCCTTTTGGTGCGTTTCGGGATCGGCTATAAGTAGGGAGAGGCGTACAAACCCAACACTGAATATGGCCGAAACACACCTGACGGACTTAAACATCAAAAATAGGAAAATATCGGGATGGTCCGTGGTAGATATTTACATACGTTTTTTAAATTATATCAATGTTTACTAAATCGGAAAAAATAATCCACGGGGATAACCGGTCTTTACTATAAACCATTCAATTGAGCAGATTAATCCTATCATCTCACCAACTGATTAACATAATTTATTAGGATTATTGAACAATTAGGCGTACTTGAATTATCAAAACAAAGAATCTGGTGTGTAACACGCCCTAGTGTTTTTTAATTTTAATGAATGAAGGACCGTTCGAAACGGAATTTTACGTAGGTGTGATTTTCGATCCTTTAGATGAGATAAAACCTAAAAGCAATAACGAGGTTTAAAATATTGCATTTTTTATTTAAGTAGTGTGGATATGGTCGAAAAATAGGCAGTGGTTTTTACTCAGTAAATTTCTCAGAAGCGGGTTTTCAACGTGTCATGGAAAATTGCGCTGAACATAGCACCATCATGAAAGGGTGTACAAGGAGGAGAAAAAATGCCGATAAGGCCGCTAATTATCCAATTGCTCCTTCTGACGAATTCCGGGCAATTAGCCGTTCCAGGGACCGAGGGACGGCCTCGGCGGAGTTCTATCCCTCCAGGACGAGAAGCGTTCAATTAACTCCGATCCTTCGCGTGATGCGCATTCTTTCGGAAACCACTTCCCAGGCAGGTGGAGGACGGGGCCATCTGCCAACAAAAATCGGTACACGCCGGGTACACGAAACAATGCGTGGGCCGTCGAGCCCGAGGGGGCGAACCGAACTTTCCGTCTTTCCAGGCCTTTAGGGGCGCCTTATACAAAGTTTATCCTTTCCGTGATAAACAACAAAAAGGTAAATAATAAAAACCAACATGATCACATTTCACCTACCATGTCCTGATGCCAAAACGATTGGCAGAAAAACAAAAAGTAATGGAATTTTAAAAATATTCACTAATTTTTATAAATATTGTAAAAAGTGCAATGAGAGAAACACCAAGGATACATTTTCGCTCTTGACCTATTCTAAATAGAAAACAAATCGCTTTTTGTACTCCTTTTCTGAGTTTGATATTACGTCTGGAATGAATCATTGGATCATTGTTCTCGATCTTGTTTTGAATATTACAAGTTTTTTCACTCACGAACACTCTGGATTCTCGAAGAATAAAGCAAATTGTTACTTCCAAGCTTTCGATCTATTTAAGGTCATCATCAGGGAAAACAATCTTAAATATGTCTACAAATTGACATATTTAAGTTTTTTTACAGGCGAACCCAAATTTCCTTGAAGACCGACTCAGTCCTGTTTAAAACTTGCTGACATATTACATACATAACTACATGTTTAAATATTAAAAGTACTATTTCTATACTATCTACATCTATATATACTATCTCCATATATACTACTATCTCTGTACTATTTATCTTCTATGCAACTGTATGCCATTTTTGTGCTATTGGAGATAAATGTCGTAAAGTCGCCATGCTTTCTGCATTTCGGAAGGAACCACCTCCGGGATTCTTTGTTCTGTTTATGGGCTGAAGGTCTTTAGGTTATGAAAAAATAGCCATGACGTTTGTGCCCTTATGAAGTTTTTATTTTCAGAATTAGAAGTATCGACCACTTTTCCACTCTCGATCAAGGTATGGTCTTGAATAATAAAGAAAATTCAGTCGTCACTGCCATGTTTCGATCTATTTACGGTCATCATCAGGGGAAAACAATCTTGAATATATCTACAAATTGACGTATTTAATTTTTTTTAAATTACCTTGAAGACCGACTCGGTCTGTTTGAAGCTTGCTGACATGTCTTAATATTAAAAGAACTATGTCTTCTATGCAATTGTATGCACTTTTTATGTTGGAGATAAATGACGGAAAGACGCCATGCATTCTGCATTTTAGAAAGACCCTCCTCATGGATTTACAATTGGCTAATTTTCTATGTAGAAACATTAATTTTTTGAACTGATTATGGGCTGAAGTTCCATAAGTTTGTATAACATGACAAATGGCCCTGACGTTTGTCAACTTATGAAGTTTTTCTTTGCAGAATTAGAAGTATGACCACTTTTTCACTCTCGATCAAGGTATAGTCTTGAATAATAAAGAAAATTCCGTTGTTACTGCCAAGTTTCGATCTATTTAACGCCATCATCAGGGGAAAACAATTTTAAATATTAAATTCACTAATTTCGTGATCCGCTTGACCAATTAATATATTACAATTAATTAAGGTTTTTAGTTGAGATAAAAAAGTCAGTGTCACGAGCGGGATTCGAACCCACGACCTTATTCTACCACTTGAGCTATCGTGACCTCGATCCACTCGGACACCAACTTCCCATCTCAACCTCACCTTTTGAATTTTCCCTCCTTGAGGTTGAGATGGGAAGTTGATGTCCGAGTGGATCGAGGTCACGAAAGCTCAAGTGGGAGAGCAGCGGCATATCTAGCCGAAGATCGTGGGTTCGAATCCCCCTCGTGCCGTTGACGTTTTTATTTCAACTAAAAACCTTAATTAATTGTAATAATCTTAAATATGTTCAATTATTGAGATATTTAAGGTTTTTAAATGCAATCTCAAATTTCCTTGAAGACTGGGCACTGACCTGTTTGAAACTTGCTTACATGTTTATATGTTTTAATATTAAAAGTACTATATCTGTCTTCTAGGCAATTGTATGCAATTTGTATGTTGCTGGAGATAAATGACGGAATGACGCCATGCGTTTTTTTTTAGAAGGCCCCACCTCGGGGAATTATAACTGGCTAATTTTCCATATAGAAACATTAATTCTTTGAACTGCTTTTGCGCTCAAGTTCCATAAGCTTGTATAATATGACTCAAATGGCCATGACGTTTATCACCTTATGAAGTTTTCGTTTGCAGAATTAGAAGAATCGACCACTTTTTCACTCTTGATCAAGGTATGGTCTTGAATAATAAAGAAAATTCAGTCGTCACTGCCAAGCTTTCGATCTATTTAAGGTCACCATCAAGGAAAACAATCTTAAATATGTTGTGATTAGTGGCCGTTAATCGATAATTATTCAGATATCGTGAGATGCGGTCTGGTGTGATGTAGGTTTCAGAAAATCATTTTCTTTATCGGGCCAACGTTTCGATCTTTATTGAGATCATCTTCAGGGCCTGGGATTTACAAACATTGTTTACATATAACAATTACATGTTGGATGTGGAAAAGTGAATTTATCCAATGCAAAATATATTTTTTTTTATTCAATCAAAGTATTTCTACTCACTCAAAGTGTTTGTCTTCTGTGTACAGACATTTTTGTATATTTTTGTATATAATGTCTTTTCTATACCAACTTCCTTCCCCACCGCTTCAAAATCCAACGTATATAAACATAAAACAGCAAAATCTCATTGGCACTCTCAACACGTCACGCAAGAATGGCACAATTACACAGAAGACAAACACTTTGAGTAAGTAGAAATAATTTGATTGAATATAAAAAATTTATTTTGCATTGTATAAATTCACTTTTCTACATCCTAAATGTATTTGTTAAATGTAAACAATGTTTGTAAATCCCAGACCCTGAAGATGATCTCAATAAAGATCGAAACGTTGGGACGATAAAGAAAATGTTTTTCTGAAACCTACATCACACCAGACCGCATCTCACGATTTCTGAATAATCTTAAATAAGTTCAATTATTGAGATATTTAATTTTTTTAAAGGCAATTTCAATTTTCCTTGAAGACTGGACACTGTACTGTTTGAAACTTGCTTACATGTTTATATGTTTTAATATTAAACGTACTATATCTTTCTTCTATGCGATTTATGCACTTTTATGTGGTTGGAGGTAAATGTCGCCATGCGTTCTGCATTTTAGCATTTTGTTCTACATACCCACCTCGCGGATTTACAATTGGCTAATTTTCTATACAGAAACGTTAATTCTTTGGTCTGTTTTTGGGCTGAAGGTCCATAAACTTGTATAATATGACTTAAAATGGCCATGACGTTTGTCACCTTACGAAGTTTTTGTTTGCAGAATTAGAAGTATCGACCACCCTGTGATTCAAGTTTTAGTCTTGAAGAATAAAGCAAATTCAGTTGTTACTGCCACTACCAGGCGATTTTCTATCTTTTGAATATGTAAAGTATTCTTTAAAATAACATATTAAAAATATATTTATTTAATTAATTGCACTAGTTTTGACAAAAATTGTTATCTCATTATAAAAAGCCTAATGGGGACGCGAGGAATTTGCAATACAGCAGTTGATAAACACAAGCTTGAAAATTTGCAAGGTTGACAACTGCGGGTGATAAAAAAATATTTTTTAAACCTTCTAGCCATGATCTACTGTGTTAGCTACTTTCATTAAAAATTCAAACAAATAATTACGACCCTTTAAAAGTATTTTTCTTCTGTTGCATAGTTAAAGCAATGAAGACCTTCTATTACTCACAGTAACTTTCGCAAGAGCAGTCAATAAAATCAAACCCGAACAGACAAACGGACCAAATTTGGATGGTTGCGTTGACCGTGGTACTGTTGATACTTTATCTGGTGAGTCGTTCACGTTTATCTTTGCGTTTTGGCCTTCATGTCGATACCAATTAATAGACTATAATAATAGAAACAGACCGATCTATGAATCAGTACAATTTTAATCATAATTTTTTACGAATCTGCATCAAAAGTTCATTTTATTAACCGCTTTGTTACAACGGAATAAAGCGACGGTTCAACAAGTATTTTACACAGGGAAAATTGTAAAAAAAAAAGTTCAATGTGTTGCCTCGACCTGTTTATATCCCCGACGTCGCTCTTGATACGATATTGCTTGGTTAGAACTAGACAAAGTTGAATATAAAAATTTATAAAGGATTGCTAATACTATAAAAACTCAAGAAAATTCATTTTTCTTTAAAAAAAATTAAAAGAGAAATTTTATTAAAGTTTATTTTTCAAGCATATGGACAATTCATTAGAGTTCGTTGTCCGATTGACCGAATTTCAATTAATTAATCGGAGTTGATGTTGATTTCCTTTTTGGAACATTCGAAAATTCGTTCTTTTCTCATACAAATTATTCTCCTTATATTTTTTATATTTTAATTTATTGTTTTTTTGCCGTTAAATGAATAATTTAAAGAAAACAGTTAGTATTTTGGTGGGCGGTATGTTGCATCATTGTCCTTATTATTCAACTTACTGATATTTATCATCTTTTCTGTATCCTTTCAATTAATTATTCTTTCTATGTACGGTCGTGGTTGAGATAAAAAAGTCAGTGTCACGAGTGGGATTCGAACCCACGATTTTCGGCTAGATACGCCGCTGCTCTACCAGTTGAGCTATCGTGACTTCGATCCACTCGGTCACTAACTTCTCACCTCAACCCCATCTTCCAAATTTTCCCTTCTTTTTACCAGTTTTATCTCAACTCTTCTGCCGAGGGTCGTGGGTTCGAATCCCGCTCGTGACACTGACTTTTTACCTCAACCAATGCTTTATGAAAAGATTAATTAATTGAAAAACATACGGACAATTTAAGCTCTGACGATCAGTGTTTTATTTCAATCCGAATACAACTTTCGAATCTTCGGAAGGGTTCGGACAGCCATTTATCATAGGAAACATTCTTCTCAGCGGTTAATCTTAAAGAATTATAGATCATAGGTGTAACCGTGAAATTGACTTTTATCACCCCTGGGCCAGTTTGTCTTTGCTGTTTGCCTTTAATAAGATGGTTCATTTTTTATTCAATTAGATGTAGCTTCATGCTTCAAGATTTTCTAAAACGAGCTTTGACGTTCCAACTTTTCAAAACTATTCTTGTTCTTTTTGTGAAAAAACTAGACCGTGGTTATAACGATCGGTCAATGGTTCAACTTGTCGAAATCGTGTTTATTTAACGAGAAAGGTCTTTAGGGAGATTTTTTCCAGAACCTTTAAAATTTCAGCTCGATTAGCCGAGTTCGCTTAAAGCGTTACTGACCGATTGTCAACGGAGGGAAGGGCAAGGAACCTCGCTGTCCTTGGAAGGATGTCTCGCTGATCCTTTATCCTGGCTTTTCTCCCTGAATCTATATTGGACCGCACGTTCCTTGAACTCACAATAAACCCAATCTTTTGCATGGGGGTTTAAACCACAAAAAAATCCTTAAAAAGAAAAATAGTGAAGAGAAGGTCGATTAAATATGAACGCAGAAAAAATTAATCAAAAAGAGTAGCTTATTTATCTTCTGCTAACACCTTGTACACACATATTTGCTGACTGAAACAAATAACTGATTATTTGGTAATAATATTTATTATAAAAATGAGTGTTATAAATTTTTGTGAGATTGTAAAAACAAGCTTGACGTGATTTGACTACAATAGAAACTTATTTTTTAAGGATTAAATTCAAAAATTGATGATAGCTGGGTTAAAGAAAAACAATCTTGTAAGAAAGGAGATTGATTTGTAGAAGTGAAAGTTTCACCGATAGCTTCCAAAAACAACGGCGTGGTTTCCATTTTCTTTTGGTAAATTTTCCTTGCGACATCGCCCTCTGTCCGGCGAAACGGTTTCGCTTTGCTTTCACTTTGGCCGATTTTCACCTTCGATTGGGGCCGGCTTGTAAATCCGATTCACAAATGTGAAAAGTAGCGTAAGAAGAGCAAGAGTTATGCAAGAGAAAAAAGAACCTTGGGTGCGCCGCGGCACCCAGTTCACCTTGCGCCCTCCTGAGAGAAGCGGTCCGTTAAAGGCATGACGTTTAGACTCCTGCCCGTGATGTCCATTTAAGTCCAGTCGTCCAATTGGTTGGCCAATTCGCGATTTAGAATGATCCCAATCTGATGTTGGGCAACGTTAAAAAAAAAAACAAAAAAAAAACGACGGAATATTTATTATGATCTACTCACTCTACCAAATGTGCAAACATCTTCAGCTTATTGGTCAAATATCAACAATGACAAGAAAAACCGACTTGTTTTCACTTAGTTATCTTGATATATAAACATCACAAGATTGGTTTATGATCTGTCGTATTTTTTTACAACCAGTTGAATGGGAATTTTTCCACATTATTTGAATATTTCTGTTTAAATTATATTCTTGTACACATTTCCTTTGGAGTAATGTCAGTAGTTGATAGCACAAGCGTTGAAGGTTTTGCCGAATCACCAACAAAATGTAATAGTCACTAATGTCATGATGCTCTAAGATAATCTGACGCAGTGCCATCATCATTCTCATAATGGTCTAACAGTTTACCAGTTTCAGAAAATCGGTTGAATCCTGTTTAAAGTACCTGACTTACCTTTGAGATACACACTTGCATTCATCCAACAATTTTTTATATATCTATTTATTTGTGTGTATTTGTATTTATACCTGTCTAGCAATTCTTCTTAATATTAATCAGTATTTTGTGTACATCTATCCGTTTTTATTTACCCATATTCCCAATGACCCAAAGACCCAATCGTATCTCTTGTTGAAATATCCTCTATAAATCCATCCGTTTTTCTTCCTACTGTATGACACTTCCAACCATCTTATTTTCTGTTTAAATCTGCATTTCTTTGATGTATATTATACTTTATCCAACCTATTGTAGTAAAATCATTTATATTTTTTAATTTTTATCAATATATTTTTGTATGGATCCTCTATACATCCATCATCTATCACATCTCGAACAGTTCTATGCATACATCCATTATATTTTGTGGTCCGATTGACCAAATAACTTCATTAAATTAATTATTCTTTTTATGTAAGGTATTGGTTGAGATAAAAAAGTCAGCGTCACGAGCGGGATTCGAACCCACGACCTTCGGCTCAGTACTGGATAATCATTTATCCCTATATCCATCCATTTATATAATCAATAGAAGTATTTATATATCATTATTCTGTCTTACGATTAATTGAGGTTTTTAGTTGAGATAAAAAAGTCAATGGCACGAGCGGGATTCGAACCCACGATCTTCGGCTTGATACGCCGCTGCTCTACCACTTGAGCTATCGTGACTTCGATCCACTCGGACACCAACTCCCCATCTCAACTCCACCTTTCGAACATTCTTTCCTTCTAAATATTTATTTACTTTGCCGTACATCAATATATCCGTGTCTACCTATTTACCTCTCCTTTTATTTATTTATACCTCTGTAGCAAATCTGTCCACAGAATTTAACCATCAATTTTACTTTTCTATATTCTTCTATCTGTAATATCTTCCTATTTTTCTGTAAATATATTTTTCTAACTATCCATATATCTTTACTATCTGTCCATATATCCATTTATTAATCAATCTATTTTATCCTCAATAGATGTCAATCAACATTTATAAATCAATAGATGAATTTATGTATCATTAACGTATTTTTTGGTCTATTTATCATCTATATATATTTTCGTTACCATTTATTTGTAGTCCACATATTTATCTATACAATAATATATTTTTCCTTCTACAAATTAATATTTTTACCTGTCTAAAAATGTATATGACTTTCTATATTTGCTTATTACAAACATATATTCATTTATCAAATCGATCATTTTTTCCTATCTAACCTTTAATCATTTATCCCGATATCCATCCATTTATATAATCAATAGAAGTATTTATATATCATTATTCTGTCTTACGATTAATTAAGGTTTTTAGTTGAGATAAAAAATTCAATGGCACGAGCGGGATTTGAACCCACGATCTTCGGCTTGATACGCCGCTGCTCTACCACTTAAGCTATCGTGACCTCGATCCACTCGGACAGCAACTTCCCATCTCAACCGCACCTTTTGAATTTTCCCTCCTTTTTGCCATTTGTCGTGGGTTCGAATCCCGATCGTGCCATTGACTTTTTTATCTCAACTAAAAACCTTAATTAATTGTAATATATTAATTGGTCAAGCGGACCACGAATTTAGTGAATTTAATTATTCTGTCTGTTTTTATTACCAACTTGTATTAATCTTTTTGCTCAAGGCATTTTTCAATAGGATCAATTTTCCACAGTTTTTTGAAACACACCTTTTTAAAATAACCTAATATCGACAGAATTTTTAATATTGACTTTTTCTATAATTAATTTTCTATTTACAATGCAATATGTCTCGGATAATTTATTCTGTACATTTCTAAGTTAATTAAGTGACAAGAAACACGACAACCAACTCCTCCTCTATGGTGTTCCCAACGAAAAAATACGATTTGAGTTATATTTTTCACGATTACATGACTCGGTTAAAATCGTGGTTATGTTTGTTATTCACGCTTCGTTAAATGTAAATGTTTAATTTTTTTCGTTTTTTGTTTCAGCCATCTCGATGCATTTTATATTCTTGGCGGCTTTCTTCTGGCTCAACACGATGTGCTTCAACATCTGGTGGACTTTCAGGTAATTCGCAAAGCTATTTTCTTCTCTTGGAGGGTTAACAAATTGACCGTTGTCTTTGAAACCGAAAGTGATTTATTAATATTTATGAGTATCATGGATTTTGCCGTTTTTCCAAAATAATCTTAATTCTAAAGAAAAATGGCTTTCTGAAATAACCAGATAACAGGTTGGCCTAGTTCGATCGGTCTTTCGACTTGAAAATAATTATTTAACAAATCAAAGCTAAGATCAACGCCTGACATTTTCCCCTTGTAAATTGCGTAAACTTGAATGATAAGTTTTACAAATTCATGGCTTACTAAGGTTTTTTCCACTTGCTCAAGTGGTAAGATTTTGCTTTTTTAAATGTAAATTATTGTGTGTCTTATTTTCTTACGCTTGTTTACTGTTTATTTAGATTGTAATTCCTGCCTTATTCCTTCAAGGTTATATTATAAACACTGATATATTTCCTTCTGTGGTCTGATTGTTTTGTCCTTAGCCTCTTCACATGAGCCTATTTTTCAACAAAAGCTTATTCTTTTTACATTATTTGTTTGTTTTTTCACTGGACCTGAAAGAACGACTATATATCCAATATATCGTATTTAAACCCTTTCTTTTCCCTCAATTCCTTTATATGTAGTTTGTCTGCCTCTTTCAATTGGGTTCAGGTCAGGATTTAATAATATCCTTAAAATATTCCTCCCCCTGTACTTTCTTTTGTCCTGTCGTGTACCCTGGGCGGATTGTCCCTTCTTAACAAAGGGTTATTTTCCCCTATTCTTTTTTTTTTGTGTGTGCGTCTGACGGATCGGGAGATTTCGAATTCCATGGGAGTAGGATGCTCTTTCAGCTGTGTAATGTAAAGATGGGAATAATTTTTTTGTGGTTGTAAAACGATTGCCCTGTGAAAGCGCTTATAGACGATAGCAGAGAAAGAATTTAGTAGTTGCCATTCGCGCGCGCGCGCACGCACACACACGCACGCACACACACACACACACACACACACACACACACACACACACACACACACACACGCACGCACACGCACGCACACAACTGCTTAGAATTTCATCCTTGGATCATTATTTACCATCGGTCTCTCTCTCACTCTCTCTCTCTCTCTCTCTCTCTCCCCTCTCGCTCCCTCTCCCTCACTTCATCACTCCCTCTTTCTCTCTCTCATCTCTCTCTCCCTCACCCTCTCCCTCACTTCATCACTCCCTCCTCTCTCTCCCTCTCCCTCTCTCTCACTTCATTACTCCCTCTTTCTCTCTCTCCCCTCTCACTCCCTCTCCCTCACTTCATCGCCCCCTCTTTCTCTCTCTCCCCTCTCACTCCCTCTCCCTCACTTCATTACTCCCTCTTTCTCTCTCTCTCTCTCTCCCTCTCCCTCTCCCTCTCCCTCTCCCTCTCCCTCTCTCCTTCTTTCAATAAAACAATTGATTGTGATTCTTCTTGAAATATGCCAGAATGTTGAACATGTATCTTGATCAAACGGTTTTGGTCTGACTATCCTCCCTGGTTTGTTTTGCAGACGCTTTTCTGCATTTCATTTCCTTCTGTGAACATAGGTCTATAGTTGATCAGGGTTATAAACAGGGCGAAGCAATTCAAAAACATAGGCCAATTGGCGCAATGCGTCTTGCATACCAGAACGTTCTGAAACAACGAAGCTTTTGTTCGTTGTAAGTTAATCACCACTTTTAATCAACTAGATGACCAATCTTACAAATGTTAACTTGTCTCTGTCTGTCTGTTTCTCTCTCTCTCTCTCTCTCTCTCTCTCTCTCTCTCTCTCTCTCTCTCTCTCTCTCTCTCTCTCTCTCTCTCCTCCTTTCCCTTTGTCTCCTGATTTGTTCCTCATTTTTCTTCAGCTTGCACTTGGAACTTGCAGGTTGGGCATTTCAGATGATTTTTGTCGGACTATCCTCGATGCGTTTCGTCATTTTTCCTACTTCTTAGGTTCCTATTCTACGGTCTCCTCCTCTTTGTGGATCTGCACAGTGTTTCTTTTGCGTGTACTCCTATCCGGTGCATGTGCTTTCTTAAGTGGCAGTGCCCTGTCAGGAGTCCAACTAGAATCCTGGTTCGGTTGTCGTTGCCTTCCAGTAATTTTTTTGTAAGTTTTGCGGATGGTCCTTCTATGAATCTCTTCGCGTGCCTCATATCTGTTATATTGTCCAACCAAATTTTGGACTCATTAAGGATCCATTTAAGATGTATCCTCTTTTGTGGCAAGCTGCTAGGCCGTAGTGTGGTTCTGGGCCCATAGAGTCCATGTTGGCTCCTTTTTTAGCCATCATGTCAACCTTTTCGTTGCCTCTACGCCCCGAATGTCCAGGGAGTAAAGATGCTAAGACAAATCAAAACTGACAGGCAGACCAAAATGCTCGAAAACAACTAAGCTGCAGAAAGTATCTATGTTTATAATGAAACTAATTAATTGTGCAAATAAAAATATGTTAGCCTAGGTTATATGACAGTCTCAAAAGATATACCTTTTCGAAATAATAACCGATCCTTCGGCTATTAATAATATGGGAGCAAAGGGACACGGAAATAAACTCTCCCCGTCTGGACTTATAATGAGGAGGAAGCGGCTCCCATCCATTGTCGGGACGGGGCCACCTTTTAAAGCGTAACCCCGTAACGGTAACGTGAGAAAAGGAGACGATAACATTTGGGAAAATGGGCCCTGTGACTTTTTACTCTTTTTCTCTCTCCTCTCTCCCTCCGTGTTTTTAATTCCCTTCGAACGTGTCGGCGTAATTGCTCGGATACGAAATTTTCCCACGACGCGATCGTTTATGGCGTTGTATTATTTATGGCGTTATTAGAATGTTAAAAGGAAAAAAAATGGAATAATCTTTCGCCTTGTAAGATTTCCTATGCGGATTCGATGTTTACTATTTTAAACGGTTTCACGGTTCTTTTCAACAAGAACGCCTACAAACGTCACAGAATTGTTTTGAGCCTGAAACAAAAGAATTGCCACGTTTAAAAGTAACATTTAAATGGCAAATGCCAAAGTGCATGCAATTTTGAGCAATTTAAAAGAAATAAAGAAATATATTTTACACCCGAGATTAAGGAACGATTGCAGTATTGGAAAAGTCATTGGAAACACCGGTGACCCGAAACGTGACAGATCAAAAGAACTTGAAGCTGGATAGATACGATTGATTGGGCACAACCTGCTGACGAATTTAAAACACAAAACAAAATTATTGTCGATTGACAAAATTATTTAACTTATCAAAAGTGAGCTCGCTGAACATATAAAAAATTCGATAAATTTTACGTTAAAATATTGAAGGATCAGGCCAGAAACAGCGAAAGTCGTCAAGACATATCCAATTGCTGAAATTTCCAAAACAAAATACTACGCTTATAACAAGCAAGAAAATGTTCAACTATTTATGTATGTACGATTTTTTGAAACAATTAGTTTTTAAGCCTTTAAATTACTTAAATAGTTAAAATTTTCGTGAACAGTCTCAATCCATTCTCGCTAATAAATAACATTTCCCAGCAATTTATTCGCTCTAATCCCAATCCACACTCAAATTGCACCTAGATTTGGTTACGTTTTAAACTATTTCAAGTTTCGAGTAATCTTTCCTCTTTATCCAGCTTGCAACCAAATGCAATTGCATATGGTATCATATTTTTTATGCAAGGAATAAACGAAAGACCTTATGATTTACATGACACTTTGTAACCCTACTTGTTACGTCGCGGAGTATCCTTTCATATATTAAATTCCCGTGTATTGAACGAGTGTGGCCTATTCTCAACCATACTTTCGATTTTTCACGTGTAGAATAAACTCGTACCGTGTTTTTAATTTTATTGTCCTTAACCTATTATCTGACACTGATGCCCATTTATGTTGCCAACATTCTTGTATCTCCTTTTGTTATTTTCTGTATAAAATCCTAGCAGTAGTCAAATCCACATTTGCCGGTTTTTTTGTGCTTCTGAGTCTGCCAGTATACTTTCTGTAACTTTCTAGTGACCTGGGTACATAAATGTAACTTTTGTTCCTTTTACCTTTATGTTAGACCGCATCGTGTTTATTTCTTGGAGGATTTGGCTATTAGAGTAGGTGTTCAACGCTTTTTGGAAAGCTGATGAACGATGTCTAACCCGTTTCTTTGTCTTGTCCATAAGTATTCTATGGTGTTCATATCAGGAGGACCTGCTTGCCAATTTGGTAATCACTACACCCTCCGTGAAATGGGTGACAACTCGAACTATATACGGCCGGACATTGTTGTCCCTAATAAATGAAGCTAATGGGACAGCTACCAGAAGAACTTCCTCAACCTTAGCGCAGTCAAAGATCCATTCTGAATGATAATCAGTTCGGTACGGGCGTGGACGTTGATTCCAACCCACACCATAATTGCCTTTATAAAGGCTGACACACGCATAGCACATGAACCAAAGCGTTCTCCACGTTCCACACACCCGGTTATCTGATTGCCACAAAACAAACCGTTACTCATATGCGCATACAGCCCGATACAAGTCTCCAAGCGAGATGTTGAATTACAAATCATCGTCTTTTTACTCGATGCCTCTCTTGCACAACCTGATGCGGGACGTCTAGAGCCCAGGCTCTTCTCACTAAGCCTTGTGATGACTATTTCATAGTTCATTACATTAGGAAACGGTTGGAGTGGATTACCTATCAAGAAGCTGTTAAATGAGTGTTCCGTGGTGCGGTAAGAGTAACAAACTAGGCCACTAGCTTCTCTTCGATCGAGACCTCCGCGTGGCACCCAGGACGTGGACTACGTAACGAACACTACGTCTATCGTTGGATTTAGTTCGTTGGATAAACGCGATATTTCTAGACTTAAAACAATGGATTAAAGAATAAATCATGTCGTACTCAAAATTATTGTTTTATTAAAGAAAACAATTTAAAAAACCAATTAACTCACTCGACAAGTTGGCTCGGGAAAGGATGAAATTGTTCTGTTTATACATAGTTATTATAGAAGATAAATAAATAACAAGTGTTCGGTTTTTTTTGTTTTTTTTTTGTTGGACTTTGTAGTGAATATTGCATATAAATCCTCCATATATGCTACCTTCAACGTAAACCGGACTTGTAATTTCTGTTCTACGTAGCTAAACCCCCTGTGCACAGATCTTAGGATGATTCAAGATTAATTGATGGTGTCATTCAAGTAATGTTTTGATGCTTTTCTATGATATCACTTAAGTCATCTACCTATATTTTCCTTTTTTTCTGTCTGCCTAGGCATCATACGTAATCACCTCATAAATTCTACCTATTGCAAAGACACCCAACTACCCACCTACAGATCTACCAACCTATTCATTTACCTAAAACCCCTGTGTACAGATTTTAGAATGATTCAGGATCAATTGATGGTGTCATTCAAGCAGTGTTTTGATGCTTATCCAAGGTATCACTTAAGTCGTGCTTTACAAAGTCTACCGAGCCTACCCACCATTGATATTCACATCTGTCTACCTAGGTAGATCATCATACGTAATCACCTCATAAATTCTACCTACTGCAAAGGCACCCAATTACCCACCTAGAGTTCCACCAACCTATTCATTTACCTAAAACCCTTGTGTACTTAGGATGCTTCAGGATTAATTGATGGTGTCATTCAAGCAGTGTTTTGATGCTTATCCAAGGTATCACTTAAGTCGTCTACCTATATTTTCCTTTCTTTCTGTCTACCTTGGCATCATACGTAATCACCTCATAAATCCCACCTACTGCGACGACACCCAACTACCCACCTACAGCTCTACCAACCTATTCATTTACCTAAAACCTCTGTGTACTAAGGATGCTTCAGGATTAATTGATGGTGTTATTCAAGCAGTGTTTTGATACTTATCCAAGGTATCACTTAACGTCTACCTATGTTTTCCAATGCCTACCCAACCTACACACCATTGACATTCATATCTGTCTACCTAGGTATACCATCATACGTAATCACCTCATAAATTCTACCTACTGGAAAGACACCCAACTACCCACCTACAGATCTACCAACCTATTCATTTACATACCTCCCATTTAGTTACCTGCTTTGCATCCATATCGGCAGTAATTTCTTTACCAATCTATTATTACCAACCTACTCTTACCAACTTGTTTACTAAATTTGCGTAACTATTTCTCACATATTTTTTTATAACATTAATCAGTTGTACTACTGTAGGCTTGTATACTCCATAGTAAATGTCGTAAACAAACATTCAATTTATTGACCTATCGTAATTTTGTTTGTTTATAAAAATTGGATAAAACCTTTGAAGAGATATTTTTACGAGTTTGTACTGAACCGATTCAAAATTCTTTGAGCTGTGTTTATTAGTGGCACAAAACCGTTTATCCCAGTCCGTTTTAACATCACATATAATTTGTAATCCTTGTTAGCCCACCGCGTCGAGTAAACTCGGTAATGTACCGATTCCAAAGGGCCCGCCTTCTATATATAAAATTTCTCTGGAAGCTTTTCCCCCGGCGCTATTTATATCGGGCGGCGATTATTTTTTCACTTTGTCGTTTAATAATGAAGGATTTTTCCTTTGCGTCTTTGTCGCCATCTTCATAACAGTGTACAGTCCCTTTCGGACCCGTTGAATTAAAAATGTAGGGCGGAGTTTTCTAATTCGTTCGGGGAACTTGGCAGTAAAAACGATTTCCTGCTTAAGTTGTACCAAGCGGAAAATGTGTGAAATGCTGCTTTGCACTTCGTTACGACCTTTCGCAGCTTTGAAACCGTCCTTGGCTTATAGCAACGAGCTTTACCACGTTTCATTACAGAAAAATATTCCTAATTGCTTACACCCATTGTGTATGTTCGTCACACGTTTGACCTGCATAATTTTCTTTGTATTTATTATTATAATTTCTAGTCAGTCTTTTATTTTAAAAAAACCTATCGAAACACAATTTACAGGCTCGAGAAGAACCCGTAACGCAAAGCCCCTTTGACAGTTAATATTTATCCTTTGTTATTTTTTTTTTTTTAGTTTAGAATCTATCAATATTTAAAATTTGATTTTCATCATCATCAGGGTTCTTTGTAGTTTAACTTTCCTTCTCTCTTGGTGTGAAAGTTAAGATTGTATGCTCTGATATTCTCCTATGTCCTTGTATTTATCCTTATACATTCCAGTTACGAGACTTTTTCAAACTTGTTTTCAGCCGTATTTATATCGGAAGTTTTAAGCACCCCGAGTGAAAAGTCAGATTTTAAATTCTCGGCTGGTTAAAAAGGAGAAAAATAACGGCGTTAAATTTCGGCCAATTTTCACAAAGGTTTGTGACCTGTTGATTAGGTCTATCATTATCCCGTGGAGACGCGATCGCGCAAGTATATTCGATTATCGCCGTAGGTAACAATTCTTTTTTGATGAAGGAGCAACGAGCATGTTCCCATCATCGTGGATCATGGAGGAGGCTCGTGCGGAACTCTTCGATGTTTCACTATGACCAACATAATTTGAGACGGGAACGCGGATTCATGTTGGATTTCGACCAATCACCTGCGAATCGTTAAAAAATTTCTGCGCCAAGAAAACAACATTCCATTTACGAGACTAAGTGATGGCGAACTTTGACGGTACAATTACTGCATATTTACGAAGTTTCAATGCATAATATTAACCGATTTAATTTAATATTTAATAAGCAAAGACCTTATAACTTCGTGCAACCGTACCTTCCGGGAACCTAGGGCAAAGTTATACAAAAAATGGTATTAATAAATTCACTATTTTTCGTGGTCCGCTTGACCAGTTAATAACATTCAATTAATTAAGGTATTAAGTCGAGATAAAAAAGTCAGTGCCACGAGCGGGATTCGAACCCACGACCTTCGGCTTCATACGCCGCTACTTTACCACTTGATAGAGCGTCACGATAGCTCAAGTGGTAGAGTAGCGGCGTATCAAGCCGAAGGTCGTGAGTTCGAATCCCGCTCGTGACACTGACTTTTTTGTCTCAACTTAAAACCATAATTAATTGAATGGTATTAATAAAGATTAGGTGCAATTAATTAATCTTTATGTAAGGTATTGGTTGAGATAAAAAAGTCACTGTCATGAACGGGATTCGAACCCAAGACCAGCTAAATACGCCGCTGCTCTACCACTTGAGCTATGACGTTACTTCGATCCACTAGGACACCAAGCAGTAGAGTAGTGGCGTATTTAGCCGAAGGTCGTGGGTTCGAATCCGCTCGTGACACTGACTTTTTTATATGAACCAATACCTTTCATAAATATTAATGAATTGAAAAACGTTAATTGGTCAATCGGATTTTCATAACAAAGGTTTTGAGAAAATATGTAAACAACACCTTAGTTAATATTCTCTCTCTTTCTTTCTCTTTCTCTTTCTTACTCTCCTCCTCTTTCTCTCTCTCTCTCTCTCTCACTCTCACTCTCTCTCCTATCTCTCTATATATTTATCTATTTATTATATTTTAATAAAATAAATAAAGTTTTTTAAATGTAATCACTTCATTCAAAGGCCTCTCATTCTTTCTAATATTTTTGTTGATTAATTTATTTGATTTTCATAAGAAAAGTTTTGAGAAAATATGTAAACAACACCTTAGTTAATATTCTCTCTCTTTTCTCTTTCTTACTCTCTCTCTTTCTCTCTCTCTCTCTCTCTCACTCTCTCCCCTATCTCTCTATATATTTATCTATTTATTATATTTTAATAAAATCAATAAGGTTTTTTAAATGTAATCACTTCATTCAAAGGCTTCTCGTTCTTTCTAATATTTTTGTTGATTAATTTATTTGATTTTGATAAGAAAAGTTTTGAGAAAATATGTAAACAACACCTTAGTTAATATTCTCTCTCTCTCTCTCTCTTTCTTTCTCTTTCTCTTTCTTATACCCTCTCTTTCTCTTTCTTACACACTCTCTTTCTTTTTCTCTTTCTCTTTCTTACTCTCTCTCTCTTCTCTTTCTCTTTTTTACTCTCAATTGATGGCTTTAATCGCTCCAATTGGGCACAGTGTTCTAAACTTATCGGTTCGGTTGGGCGGAAAAAGCCTTGTAATAAAGCTTTCCGCCAAATGAACATCACCTTCTTGGGAAGTAATCCGCTTTTGAAGTTTCTTATCGCTGAGTCGCGAGTTTTCCCACAGATGTTATAAAAGCCCCACTTTTATCGGTTTTATTATTTTAAAAATGGTCATTTACATTGCTTTATAGAACGGGATCGAAGACGGACGTGCAGTTAATAAATTCTTCCCGTCGACATGGACGGGACCAGTATAACCCGCACAAACTGCTCTTAAATGCGCTGAAACGCTTGTATGACATTTCTTAAGTGTCTCTGCAATGTCTTGTGACTTTTTGTGGGGGTAAAGTACGACCAAAGCATTTTGCGTCTTCCAAATCAAAATTTCCGATTATGAACGGACCAAACCATAAATGTCTACTTTTGCTAGATTTTAATTCAGGAAAATAGTTTGCAAAATTTCGAAAGAAACTGACGATGTATAAACAAGAATGACTAAATAAACTTTAAAAAGACAAGCAAAATAAAATCAAATTATTCAAAAAACCTACAGATTAATTTTACAACTTGATATTAAATTTGTAGCATCGTTAACATTTTAAAAAAATATGTTTTTTTGTACATTTTCCGTATTGTCTTAATTTGGTAGTTACTGATCATTTTTTACTACCAATTTTGCCATCATCAGAGTTGGTTCAGTCTAATTATTAACGTAAATTATTTTATTCCATTTTATTAAAACTTGTTTAACAAACACGTATAAAAACATTTTTTGAAAGTTATAGTGGAACAATCAAGTAGGTGGGCGGCATCCTTGAACCAAAACGATTGACCCCGAACAATCAAATATCAAAAAGATCTAATAAATAAAATATAACCGGTGACCTTTGATATTTTCTTGGTAAAATTGAAAAAAAAAAGTGCTAATTATTCTGTTAGGTAAAACGGTTCAAAATCGTGCCTTGTACAATTGCCAACGCGTGAATAATTGTTTCTAATTCGTCGTCGGGCGATCGGTTTTTATAAAAGTCTCGAGTCAGATGTGTGACCCAGTGGAGCGTTTATGCGTTTCGAAGGAGAGGAAACTGTGACCCAGTGACCCAGGGAGGGAAACGCAAAGCCGGACCGGCCGAAGCTAAACACCGCGAATTCCTAACGGCCCCATGTCCCATCCGAGTTCTCAGAATTCGGAAACAATCGTGACAATGTTTAGCAGTCAGCGTTGACTCGTGGAAATATGAGGTTTGCGATGCATGGGATTTTGGCGTTGAAGAATGCGAACCACTCACTCCCATCAATTTTCTCTTACACTCTGACCCACTCTCTCACTCTCTCTTTGTTGTAAGTCGTTGGGTCTAAGAGTGCTCAAATTACGCCAAATTTTGCCTCTATGATTCAGTTATTCATACCTCTCTCTCTCTCCCTCTCTCTTTATCTATCTATCTATCTATCCATCTATATATATATATATTTATCTATCTAACTATCGTTTAATGGGTTGTTATTTTTAGTTAGTGGCCTCTCTCTTTCTTTCTCCTTCTCTCACTCTCTCTATCTATATACTAACTACCTATTTATATCTATCTCTATATCTCTCCCTCTCATTCTTACACTCTCCCCTCTCTCTCTCTNAGAATCGAGGATGGTCTAAACTAACCAAATTACAGATTCATCATCTCTCAGATCACAAGGAGCAATCTTACAAATGTTAATTTATCTCTCTCTCTCTCTCTCTCTCTCTCTCTCTCTATCTATCTATCTATCTATCTATCTATCTATCTATCTATCTATCTATCTATCTATCTATCTATCTCTCGATCTATCTATCTATCTGTTTATGTATCTAACTAACTTTGTATCTCTCTTTTTCTCTTTCCCTTATCTTTTTTCCAATCGAAATTTATTCTCAGATTTCTTTTTGAGGTCTAAAGAAACTGTTTTGGTCTTGTTAGATCTTACAAATTTTAATTTCTTTCACTCTCACACTCTCTCTGTCTCTCTCAGTCTCTCTCTCTCTCTCTCTCTCTCTCTCTCTATCTATCTATCTATCTATCTATCTATCTACCTATCTATCTATCTATCTATCTATCTACCTATGTATCTATCTATCTATCTATCTACCTATCTATCTATCTATCTATCTATCTATCCACCTATTTATCTATCTAACTATCTATCCACCTATTTATCTATCTAACTATCATTTAATGGGTTGGTATTTCTAGTTAGTGGCCTCTCTCTTTCTTTCTCCTTCTCTCACTCTCTCTATCTATATACTATCTATCTATATATATCTATCTCTATATCTCTCCCTCTCATTTTCACACTCTCCCCTCAAACTCTCTCTTTCTCTCTATTTTTCTGTGTCAATCTATCATGGACCCACACGTTTTTTGGACCAGATAATTATTGATCTCCATATCCGTCTATCAAACTATCTTAATTTAAATACATACTATTTACTTGTTTAATGTACACATACTAACTTCGTTGTGTTACTACTTACCTGCAAATACTTCTGCTTATATTTAATCATCTACTTTGATAACCGTCCTACATCTACACCAATCGATCAATAAAAATACTTCCAGATTTACTTACCTACCAATCTAACACTTACCTTGCTACGCTTCTATTCCAATCCGTCTACACTTACAGAATATCTAATATTTAGTTTATACTAACTTTTTTTGCCTTACAATAAATGCCGTACATTCTTACCGAATTAGCCTTGTACGCGCACACTTCTCTACTACAATCCTACCTTCCCACTACCAGCATTTCACTGTAAAATAAGTCGCGTTATTTAAAAGTTGTTTGAGATCTTACTGAACATTCTGTCTCTCTCTCTTAGAAAGTCTTTTCTAAACAAGGCAAACCCACTTCAAGTCACACCGTGGCTCATTATCAGCATCTTCGCCGCGTTGTCATGCCAGGCATTCCTTTCGAGTCGATGTTTTTTCTTGATTTCCATCTGGCCAACTGTAAGGACATAATTTTAGCGGTGGGAGGATAATTATTTCTGCGTTCAGAAACCCCTTCTTAAAGTTTATCGAGCCAGAGGCAAGTGCAAAGAAAATCTGGCAGGCTTCTAACTCATTCTTCCTCCAGCATTCCTGGCTTGGGATTGTTGCCAATTTCAACCCTCGAAAATCAACATTAAACAAATATTATTACAAATTATTGTTAAATCTTGCGAACATTTTTTATAACTATTCTTTTATAAAAATCTTAAGTACAACCCAAGTGTAATAGTTTATTTTTTTATTGAATTGGTTATCTTTTAAGGTACAAAAATAAGGTATATTTACTGAATACAAAAATCACATAAATTCGTTTATTCCATCGACGTTTTTATGCAGGATGTCAGATTACTAGCCTTATAAATTTTACAAGTGAATTTTCTACCTCCAGAGTGGCAAAAAAGTTTGTATGAATTATGGCCCGATTCTCAACTCTTTTGTAGATATTCAACATTTATGTTTTTTCCAGCAATCTACGGTTTTCGTCTATAAATCTACTCGTAGCTCCTGTACTATTAATTTTTTGGGAAATCCACAAAAAATCATTGAAAAGAGCATTACACTTCTTTTTAAAAAAACACCTTTCTAGAACTTTCAATTTAATTTATTGTAAAAATCGAACACTAAATCCTACAAAAACTGCTAAATTTAAAATTTATAAAAAATCTAAATTTGCAATCTTGATGGGAAAATTCACGGTAGAGCTTGGTAAACTTCTTTGTTTAATTTGCTAAAAAGGAAAAAAGGGACGATGGTGTGTGAAAAAGGAGGAATGGGATTAATGTAGTAATTCTACTTTTTGTCCTGGGCACAATATATTATTATATTCCCAACTTTAACTTAATTAAAAAATATAAAAAGCAAAAAAAAATTAAACAAAACCTATAGAAAGAAAAACTAAAAATAGCGAACTAATCGAAATTATTTTTTTCGTAAATCATATTTCGCTTATTAAAAATGTATTTCTCAAAATTGGTCTAAAAATTTTGCTCAGAATTTTAACGAATTGAATCCTGATTTGTCTTGTCAAAAAAGTTTAAACAATTATGGGGCTCCTTTAAGTCCGATTGTCATTACAACTTATTTGACTTTTTTCTTGATATAAACCAGCTCGAAGTTCCATTTTCCCGGAGGAGAGAAGTGCCTTTGAAATTCGTCATAAACCGTATTTCTACTATCTATGCACTCCAGTTTCAACCTGGAATTGGACATCGAGAAAGTAGGAAAGACCGTAAATGTCACGTTTCTCTAAAAGTTAGAAATATTTGTGTAAAGTTGCTCATCCACTTATTAGAAAGCGTATCAGACTTTCTTACAACACTTAGGAGGACAAACTGCAGACGAATTCACTAAATTACAGACATGTGGTTGCCCTACTAAGAAATCGCATTTAAGCGAAGGTAGATTAATAAATAAGTTTATTTAAAACTTATTTTTACTAAATAAAGTTAACAGAAAGTAAATGTTAACAGCTAAGGTTTAAGGCTAACAATAATGGGCCGTTTAGTTTTTCGCACCAATATTAATCTATCGATTAATTATTCATTCGAAGGTCTTGGTTGAGATAAAAAGTCAGTGTCACGAGCGAGATTCGAACCCACGACCTTCGTTTAAATACGCCGCTACTCTACCACTTGAGCTGTCCTGACTTCGATCCACTCGGACACAAACTCTCCATCTCAACCTATAGCCGTTCGAATTTTCCATCTTTTTACCATTTTCATTGTCCGATTTCCCATCTCAACCCCATTCTTTTAATTGTCCCTCCTTTTTGCAGTTTTTGAACTCACGATAGGTCAAGTGGTAAAGTAGCGGCGTATTTAGCCGAAGGTCGTTGGTTCGAATCCCGCTCGTGACGCTGACTTTTGGACTCCCGTGTGTATCCTTCCCAAGTTGGCTTTTCCTCTCCCTGTAGTACGAATCTTTATATCTGTAGTGGCTTCTTTCTGTTCTGGACAGCCAGCAGTCCTTTTCTCAATCTACTCCTATCCTAGATGGTCCTTTAAGGACCTTTTTCCCATGCCTCTGTCGTGGAAAACAGTCAAATTGAACCGAGGCCTTATAATGACTCAATTAACCTGGTGGATCTACTTTTATGGAAATTTGATATGATCCAGACAATAAACCCAGAAGGTATGTCAAGTCGACGAACAAACTGTAAATTTGAACTTTTATCTGTAAGGCTATATCTTCAGAAGCGTGCCAGAACCTCATCCCCATGTTTACTCGATGTACGTGCAGTGTACCATGCCAGGGGTCATGCAATTCCAAGGGGAGAGACGTACGTGGCAGATTGATAGACGCCCTGGCCATATCTGCTATTTTCTGTATTTCTATTGTTCCTGTTTTCTTTTTGTCGGTCTAGTTATTTGGTCTATTACAGTGATTGCAATCCATTGTATTGTCTGCCTGGGACATGACCCGTTGCACGTCTTCTCCCACGAGCAGATCACATCTTGACGTGTAGGTCCGGGGCAACAATCTTCGAGGGGCGCGTTAGATTTGATTTGGATCAGTTATTCTTGAGCGTGTTTGGAAAAACTTCGCCGGTGAGAAAAATGCAAAGGGGTAAACAAAGAAAGAACAAGGCCCTCGAATTGTTTATGACTGGTAGCCATCAATTTACGGGTCGTTTGTCGAACGCTGTAAATAAAAAAAAACATTTTTTGAAAATTTGTGAGTGAAACCTTTTCACAACGTGTTGAAAGATTGGGTGGATAGCGGCTTTCGCCCGGATCGAAAAAAGTCAAAACCATCTCCGGATACGAGCGAAGATAAATCACGGTTTTATTTATAACCAGCCCATTTCATACATGCTGGATAATTTACAACGGAAAATGTTTATTTTCGCGCGGTTTTCCGAATGTTTGGCTTTTTTTTGTTACGGTCGATAAAATATTTATTCGCCGGATAAGAACACAAGCGGATCAATCTCCGTAAAACCAACAAAATCTATAAAAAACCATTCTTCCAACACTTCGAGCTGAAAATGTAAAAATAATGTTTAAAATTCTCCGGTCAACTTTGAATCGTGAGGCTTGAGAAATGACACTCGTTAAAAATAATCACGCCCTAATCCGCGATACGAGACAGTCGCCGGGTTTAAATAAAATAAATAGACGCAATATAGTAATCCAAATAGTGGAAATGCTTTCTCGTCAAATTTCAAACTAGAACTAGAAAATGCCTGCAACGCAAATTCTCGAAGAAGAAAATTGGCTAAATTGTAAACAATAAATTTTGGATAGAGTCCAACAATGTGCTTGAATGGAACAAGCCCAAATGTGTTCTATGAGAAATTATTTTTGAATTGGATTTTAAATTTAAACCAATGTTCTATTATTTCAAGCTGAAAAGGACGGGTACAAAAATACATAAAAATAGTTGCCTGCTGTTGCATTATCCATTCTATAGTCGGAATCATCAATCATCTCTCTCTCAAATTAATAGAAATGACAAACGTGGGTTATGTTGTTTAATCTCTCTAAAAGATAATCCTTACTTACAGTTTGAAAATGTCAAAATTGAAATTCAAACTGTGAGTAAACTTTTAAAGATTTAGAGAGAGTCTTTTAAAGACCAATTAGATTTTAAAAAATGTTTAGTATTTTGTATTTTACTGAAAATTGACCTCTACTTTATTCAAGAAATTATTAATCCAATAAAAACAAAATGGTACAAATCTCATTATGTCTCTTTCTGAGAGAGTGTGAGAGAGAAAGAGAGAGAGAGAGAGAGAGAGAGAGAGAGAGAGAGAGAGA